>NW_027459291.1:0-172486 GCF_050624435.1 Tenrec ecaudatus | reverse complement strand
AGGTGTGCCCTAGCCTAAAGCTAGGGGAGCCGTAGCCTAAGCCTAGGGGAGCCCTAGCCTAAGGCTAGGGGAACCCTAACCTAAGACTAGGGGAGCCCTAGCCTTAGCCTAAGCCTAGGGGTGCCCGAAACTAGGGCTAGGGGAGCCCTAGCCTTAGCCTAAACCTAGGGGTTCCCTAGCCTAAGGCTAGGGGAGCCATAGCCTAAGGCTAGGGGAGCCCTTGCCTTAGCATAAGCCTAGGGCTGCCCTAGCCTAAGGCTATGGGAGCCCTAGCCTAAGGCTACGGGAGCCCTAACCTAAGGCTAGGGGAGCCCTAGCCTTAGCCTAAGCCTAGTGGTGCCCTAGCTTAAGGCTAGGGGAGCCCTAGCCAAAGGCTAGGGGAGCCCTAGCCTCAGCCTAAGCCTAGGGGTGCCCTAGCCTGAAGCTAGGGGAGCACAAGCCTAAGGCTAGGGGAGCCCTAAGCTTAGCCTATGCCTAGGGGTGCCATAGCCTAAGTTTCAGGGAGCCCTAGCCTAAGGCTCGGGTAGCCCTAACCTAAGCCTAGGGGTGCCCTAGCCTAAGGCTAGGGGAGCCATAGCCTAAGGCTAGGGGAGCGCTAGCCTAAGCTTAGGGGAGCCCTAGCCTAAGACTAGGGGAGCCCTAACCTAAGCCTAGGGGTGCCGTAGCCTAAGGCTAGTGGAGCGCTAGCCTAAGCCTAGGGGAGCCCTAGCCTAAGGCTAGGGGAGCCCTAGCCTAAGCCTAGTGGAGCCTAGCTTAAGGCTAGGGGAGCCTGAGCTTTAGCCTAAGCCTATGGGTGCCCAAGCCTAAGGCTAGGAGAGCCCTAGCCTTAGCCCAAGCCTAGGGGTGACCTAGCCGAAGGCTAGGGGAGCCGTAGCTTAAGGCTAGGGGAGCCCTAGCCTAAGGCTAGGGGAGACCTAGCTTTAGCCAAAGCCTAGGGGTGCCCTAGCCTAAGGCTAGGGGAGCCCTACCCTTAGCCTAAGCCTAGGGGTGCCCTAACCTAAGGCTACTGGAGCCTAGCCTAAAGCTAGGGGAGTCCTAGCCTAAGGCTAGGGGAGCCCTAGCCTTAGCTTAAGCGTAGGGGTGCCCTAACGTAAGGCTAAGGGAGCCCTAGCCTAAGGCTAGGGGAGCCCTAGCCTTAGCCTAAGCCTAGGGGAGCCCTAGCCTAAGGCTAGGGGAGCACTAGCCTTAGTCTAAGCATAGGGGTGCCCTAGCCTAAGGCTAGGGGAGCCCTAACCTAAGGCTAGGGGAGCCCTAGCCTTACCTAAGCCTAGGAGAGCCCTAGCCTAAGGCTAAGGGAGCCCTAGCCTAAGGCTAGGGGAGCCCTAGCCTAAGGCTACGGGAGCCCTAGCCTTAGCCTAAGCCTAGGGGTGCCCTAGCCTAAGGCAAGGGGAGCCATAGCCTAAGGCTAGGGGTGCCCTAGCCTAAGGTTTTGGGAGCTCTATCCTAAGCCTAAGGGTTACCTAGCCTAGGCTAGGGGAGCCCAAGCCTAAGGCTAGGGGAGCCCTATCCTTAGCCTAAACCTAGGGGTGCCCTAGCCTAAGCCTAGGTGTGCACTAGCCTAAGGCTAGGGGAGCCCTAGCCTTAGCCTAAGTCTAGGGGTGCCCTGGCCTAAAGTTAGGGGAGCCTAGCCTAAGGCTAGGGGAGCCCTATCCTAAGGCTAGGGGAGCTCTAGCCTAAGGCTACGGGAGCCCTAGCCTAAGGCTACGGGAGCCCTAGCCTTAGCCTAAAACTAGGGGTGCCCGAAGCTAAGGCTAGGGGAGCCCTAGCCTTAGCCTAAGCCTAGGGGTGCCCTAGCCTAAGGTTAGGAGAGCCCTCGCTTTTGCCTAAGCCTAGGGGATACTTAGCCTAAGGCTAGGGGAGCTCTAGCTTTAGCCTAAGCCTAGGGGTGCCCTAGCCTAAGGCTAGAGGAGCCCTAGACTTAGCCTAAGCCTAGGGATGCCCTAGCCTAAGGTTAGGGGAGCCCTAGCCTTAGCCTAAGCCTAAGGGTGCCCCAACATAAGGCTAGGGGAGCCCTAGCCTAAGGCTAGGGGAGGCCTAGCCTTAGCCTAAGCCTAGGGGTGCCTTAGCCTAGGCTAGGAGAGCCTTAGCCTAAGGCTAGGGGAGCCCTAGCCTAAGGCTAGGGTAGACCTAGCCTAAGGCTAGGGGAGCCCTTGCCTTAGCCTAAGCCTAGGGGTGCCCTAGCATAGGCTAGGAGAGCCTTAGCCTAAGCCTAGGGGTGCCCTAGCCTAAGGCTAGGGTAGACCTAGCCTAAGGCTCGGGTAGCCCTTGCCTTAGCCTAAGCCTAGGGGTGCCCTAGCCTAAGGCTAGGGAAGCCCTAGCCTAAGTCTCAGGGAGCCCTGGCCTTACCCTAAGCCTAGGGGAGCCCTAGCCTAAGGCTAGGGGAGCCCTAGCCTTAGCCTAAGCCTAGGGGTGCCCTAGCCTAAGGCTAGGGGAGCCCTAGCCTAAGTCTCAGGGAGCCCTGGCCTTAGCCTTAGCCTAGGGGAGCCCTAGCCTAAGGCTAGGGGAGCCCTAGCCTTAGCCTAAGCCAAGGGGTGCCTTAGCCTAAGGCTCGGGGAGCCCTAGCCATAGCTTAAGCCTAGGTGTGCCCTAGCTTAAGACTAGGTGTGCCCTAGCCTAAGGCTAGGGGAGCCCTAGTCTAAGGCTAGGGCAGCCCTAGCCTAAGCCTAGGGGTGCCCTAGCCTAAGGCTAGGGGAGCCCTAGCCTTAGCCTAAGCATAGGGGTGCCCTAGCCTAAGGCTAGGGGAGCACTATCCTAAGACTAGGGGAGCCCTAGCCATAGCCTAAGCCTAGGTGTGCCCTAGCCTAAGCCTAAGTGTGCCCTAGCCTAAGGCTAGGGGAGCCCTAGCCTAAGCCTAGGGGTGCCCTAGCCTAAGGCTAGGGGTGCCCTAGCCTTAGCCTAAGCATAGGGGTGCCCCAGCCTAAGGCTAGGGGAGCACTATCCTAAGGCTAGGGGAGCCTTAGACTTAGCCTAATCCTAGGGATGCCCTAGCCTAAGGCTAGGGGAGCTCTATCCTAAGACTAGGGGTTCCCTAGCCTAGGCTAGGGGAGCCCTAGCCTTAGCCTACGCCTAAGGGTGCACTAACCTAAGGCTAGGGGAGCCTAGCCTTAGCCTAAGCCTAGGCGTGTCCTAGCCTAAAGCTAGAGGAGCCCTAGCTAATCCTAGGGATGCCCTAGCCTAAGGCTTGGGGAGCTCTATCCTAAGACTAGGGGTTCCCTAGCCTAGGCTAGGGGAACCCTAGCCTTAGCCTACGCCTAAGGGTGCCCTAACCTAAGGCTAGGGGAGCCTAGCCTTAGCCTAAGCCTAGGCGTGTCCTAGCCTAAAGCTAGAGGAGCCCTAGCTAAGCCTAGGGGTGCCCTAGCCTAAGGCTAGGGAAGCGCTAGCCTAAGCCTAGGGATGCCCTAGCCTAAGGCTAGGGGAGCCCTAGCCTAAGCCTAGGGGAGCTTAGCCTAAGGCTATGGGAGCCCGAGCTTTAGCCTAAGTCTAGGGGTGCCCTAGCCTAAGGCTAGGGTAGCCCTAGCGTAAGGCTAGTGGAGCCCTAGCCTAAGGCTATGGGAGCGCTAGCCTTAACCTAAGCCTAGGGGTGCCCTAGCCTAAGGCTAGTGGAGCCCTAGCCTAAGGCTAATGGAGCCCTAGCCTTAGCCTAAGCCTAGGGGTGCCCTAGCCTAAGGTTAGGGGAGCCTAGCCTAAGGCTAGGGAAGCCCTAGCCTAAGGCTACGGGAGACCTGGCCTTAGCCTAAAACTAGGGGTGCCCTAGCCTAAGGCTAGAGGTACCCTAGCCTAAGGGTAGGGGAGCCCTTGCCTTAGCCTAAGCCTAGGGGTGCCCTAGCCTAAGGCTCAGGGAGCCCTAACCTAAGCTAGGGGTGCCCTAGCCTAAGGCTATAGGAGCCCTAGCCTAAGGCTAGGGGAGCCCTAGCTTAAGCCTAGGGGTGCCCTAGCGTAAGGCTAGGGGAGCGCTAGCCTATGCCTACGGGAGCCTTAGCCTAAGCCTAGGGGTGCCTAGCCTAAGGCTAGGGGAGCCCGAGCTTTAGCCTAAGCCTAGGGGTGCCCTAACGTAAGGCTAGGGGAGCCCTAGCCTAAGGCTAGGGGAGCCCTAGGCTTCGCCTAAGCCTAGGGGAGCCCTAGCCTAAGGCTGGCGGAGCCCTAGCCTTAGCCTAAGCCTAGGTGTACCCTAGCCTAAGCCTAGGGGTGCCTGAAGCTAAGGCTAGGGGAGCCCTAGCCATAGCCTAAGCCTAGGGGTGCCCTAGCCTAAGGCTAGGGTAGCCCTAGCCTAAGGCTCGGGGAGCCCTTGCCTTAGCCTAAGCCTAGGGGTGTCCTAGCCTAAGGCTAGTGGAGCCCTAGCCTAAGGCTAGGGAAGCCCTAGCCTTAGCCTAGGCCTAGGGGTGCCCTAACCTAAGGCTAGGGGAGCCTTGCATAAGGCTAGGGGAGCCCTAGCCTTAGCCTAAGCCTAGGGGTGCCTGAAACTAAGGCTAGGGGAGCTCTAGCTTTAGCTTAAGCTTAGGGGTGCCCTAGCCTAAGGCTAGGGGAGCCCTCGACTTAGCCTAGGCCTAGGGATGCCTTAGCCTAAGGCTAGGGGAGCCTTACCCTAAGGCTAGGGGAGCCGTAGCCTTAGCCTCAGCCGAGGGGTGCCCGAAACTAAGGCTAGGGGAGCCCTAGCCTTAGCCTAAGCCTAGGGGTTCCCTAGCCTAAGGCTAGGGGAGCCATAGCCTAAGGCTAGGGGAGCCATAGCCTAAGGCTAGTGGAGCCCTTGCCTTAGCCTAAGCCTAGGGGTGCCATATCCTAAGGCTATGGGAGCCCTAGCCTAAGGCTAGGGGTGCCCTAGCCTAAGGCTAGGAGAGCCCTAGCCCAAGGCCAGGGGAGCCCTAGCCTAAGGCGAGGGGAGCCCTAGCCTAAGGCTAGGGGAGCCCTAGCCTAAGCCTAGTGGAGCCTAGCTTAAGGCTAGGGGAGCCTGAGCTTTAGCCTAAGCCTATGGGTGCCCTAGCCTAAGGCTATGGGAGCCCTAGCCTTAGCCCAAGCCTAGGGGTGACCTAGCCGAAGGCTAGGGGAGCCGTAGCTTAAGGCTAGGGGAGCCCTAGCCTAAGGCTAGGGGAGCCCTAGCTTTAGCCTAAGCCTAGGGGTGCCCTAGCCTAAGGCTAGGGGAGCCCGACCCTTAGCCTTAGCCTAGGGGTGCCCTAACCTAAGGCTAGGGGAGCCTAGCCTAAAGCTAGGGGAGTCCTAGCCTAAGGCTAGGGGAGACCTAGCCTTAGCCTAAGCCTAGGGGTGCCCTAACGTAAGGCTAGGGGAGCCCTAGCCGAAGGCTATGGGAGCCCTAGCCTTAGCCTAAGCCTAGGGGAGCCCTAGCCTAAGGCTAGGAGAGCCCTAGCTTTAGCTTAAGCCTAGGGGTGACCTAGGCTAAGCCTAGGGGTGCCTAGCCTAAGCCTAGGGGTGCACTAGTTTAAGCCTACGTGTCCCCTACCCTAAGGCTAGGGGAGCCCTAGCCTTAGGCTAGGGGAGCCGTAGCCTAAGCCTAAGCCTAGGGGTGCCAGACGCTAATGCTATGGGAGCCCTAGCCTTAGCCTAAGCCTAGGGGTGCCCTAGCATAAGGCTAGGGGTGCCCGAGCCTACGGCTAGGGGAGCATAAGCCTAAGGCTAGGGGAGCCCGAGTCTAAGGCTAGGGGAACCCTAGCCTAATCCTAGGGGTGCCCTAACCTAAGGCTAGGGGATCGCTAGCCTAAGCCTAGGGGAGCCCTAGCCTAAGGCTAGGGGAGCCCGAGCTTTAGCCTAAGCCTAGCGGTGCCCTAGCCTAAGGCTAGGGGAGCACTAGCCTTAGCCTAAGCCTAGGGGTGCCCTAAAGTAAAGGTAGGGGAGCCCTAGCCTAAGGCTAGGGGAGCCCTAGCCTTAGCCTAAGCCTAGGGGAGCCCAGCCTAAGCCTGGCTGAGCCCTAGCCTTAGCCTAAGCCTAGGTGTGCCCTAGCCTAAGGCTAGGGGAGCCCTAGCCTAAGGCTTGGGGAGCTCTAGCCTACGGCTAGGGGAGATCTAGTCTAAGGCTAGGGGAGCCCTTGCCTTAGCCTAAGCCTAGGGGTGCCCGAAGCTAAGGCTAGGGGAGCCCGAGCCTTAGCCTAAGCCTAGGGGTGCCCTAGCCTAAGGTTAGGAGAGCCCTCGCTTTAGCCTAAGCCTAGGGAAGACTTAGCCTAAGGCTAGGGTAGCCCTAGCCGAAGCCTAGGGGAGCCCTTGCCTTAGCCTAAGCCTAGGGGTGCCCTAGCCTAAGATAGGGGAGCCCTAACCTAAGGCTCGTGGAGCTCTAGCCTAAGGCTATGGGAGCGCTAGCCTTAGCCTAAGCCTAGGGGTGCCCTAGCCTAAGGTTAGGGGAGCCCTAGCCTAATGCTCGGTGAGCCCTAGCCTTAGCCTAAGCCTAGGGGTGTCCTAGCCTAAGGCTAGGGGAGCCCTAGCCTAAGGCTAGGGGAGCCCTAGCCTTAGCCTAAGCCTAGCGGTGCCCCAGCCTAAGGCTAGGAGAACACTAGCCTAAGGGTAGGGGAGCCCTAGCCTTAGCCTAAGCCTAGGGGAGCCCGAGCCTAAAGCTAGGGGAGCCCTACCCTAAGTCTAAGGGAGCCCTAGCCTTAGCCTAAGCCTAAAAGTGCCCTAGCCTAAGGCTAGGGGAGCGCTAGCCTTAGCCTAAGCCTAGAGGTTTCCTAACTTAAGCCTAGGGGAGCCTTAGCCTAAGGCTAGGGGAGCCCTAGCCTTAGCCTAAGCCTAGGGGTGCCGAAACTAAGGCTTGGGGAGCCCTAGCCTTAGCCTAAGCCTAGGGGTTCCCTAGCCTAAGGCTAGGGGAGCCATAGCATGAGGCTACGGGAGCCCTTGCCTTAGCCTAAGCCTAGGGGTGCCCTAAACTAAGCCTAGGGGTGCCCTAGCCTAAGGCTATTGGAGCCCTAGCCTAAGGCTAGGGGAGCCCTAGCCTTAGCCTAAGCCTAGGGGTTCCCTAGCCTAAGGCTAGGGGAGCCATAGCATAAGGCTAGGGGAGCCCTTGCCTTAGCCTAAGCCTCGGGATGCCCTAGGCTAAGGTTGGGGGAACACTAGCCTAAGGCTAGGGGAGCCCTAGCCTTATCCTAAGCCTAGGGGAGCCCTAGCCTAAGGCTGGCGGAGCCCTAGTCTTAGCCTACGCCAGGTGTGCCCTAGCCTAAGGCTAGGGGAGCCCTAACCTAAGGCTAGGGGAGCCCTAGCCTTAGCCTAAGCCTAGGGGTGCCCGAAACTAGGGCTAGGGGAGCCCTAGCCTTAGCGTAAGCCTAGGGGTTCCCTAGCCTAAGGCTAGGGGAGCCATAGCCTAAGGCTAGGGGAGCCCTTGCCTTAGCATAAGCCTAGGGGTGCCCTAGCCTAAGGCTATAGGAGCCCTAGCCTAAGGCTACGGGAGCCCTAGCCTAAGGCTAGGGGAGCCCTAGCCTTAGCCTAAGCCTAGTGGTGCCCTAGCCTAAGGCTAGGGGAGCCCTAGCCAAAGGCTAGGGGAGCCCTAGCCTCAGCCTAAGTCTAGGGGTGCCCTAGCCTGAGGCTAGGGGAGCACAAGCCTAAGGCTAGGGGAGCCCTAGCCTTAGCCTATGCCTAGGGGTGCCATAGCCTAAGTTTCGGGGAGCCCTAGCCTAAGGTGGGGTAGCCCTAACCTAAGCCTAGGGGTGCCCTAACCTAAGGTTAGGGGAGCCATAGCCTAAGGCTAGGGAAGCGCTACCCTAAGCTTAGGGGAGCCCTAGCCTAAGCCTAGGGGTGCCTTAGCCTAAGGCTAGGGGAGTGCTAGCCTAAGCCTAGGGGAGCCCTAGCCTAAGGCTCGGGTAGCCCTAACCTAAGCCTAGGGGAGCCCTAACCTAAGCCTAGGGGTGCCTTAGCCTAAGGCTAGGGGAGTGCTAGCCTAAGCCTAGGGGAGCCCTAGCCTAAGGCTAGGGGAGCCCTAGCCTAAGCCTAGTGGAGCCTAGCTTAAGGCTAGGGGAGCCTGAGCTTTAGCCTAAGCCTATGGGTGCCCTAGCCTAAGGCTATGGGAGCCCTAGCCTTAGCCCAAGCCTAGGGGTGACCTAGCCGAAGGCTAGGGGAGCCGTAGCTTAAGGCTAGGGGAGCCCTAGCCTAAGGCAAGGGGAGCCCTAGCTTTAGCCTAAGCCTAGGGGTGCCCTAGCCTAAGGCTAGGGGAGCCCTACCCTTAGCCTAAGCCTAGTGGTGCCCTAACCTAAGGCTAGGGGAGCCTAGCCTAAAGCTAGGGGAGTCCTAGCCTAAGGCTAGGGGAGACCTAGCCTTAGCCTAAGCCTAGGGGTGCGCTAACGTAAGGCTAGGGGAGCCCTAGCCGAAGGCTAGGG
Organism: Tenrec ecaudatus; assembly: GCF_050624435.1. NCBI lineage: Eukaryota > Metazoa > Chordata > Mammalia > Afrosoricida > Tenrecidae > Tenrec > Tenrec ecaudatus. The sequence goes on along the minus strand of NW_027459291.1, from coordinate 164,184 downwards.
GAGCCCTAGCCTTAGCCTAAGCCTAGGGGAGCCCTAGCCTAAGGCTAGGGGAGCATTAGCCTTAGTCTAAGCATAGGGGTGCCCTAGCCTAAGGCTAGGGGAGCCCTAACCTAAGGCTAGGGGAGCCCTAGCCTTAGCCTAAGCCTAGGAGAGCCCTAGCCTAAGGCTAGGGGAGCCCTAGCCTAAGGCTAGGCGAGCCCTAGCCTAAGGCTACGGGAGCCCTAGCCTTAGCCTAAGCCTAGGGGTGCCCTAGCCTAAGGCAAGCGGAGCCATAGCCTAAGGCTAGGGGTGCCCTAGCCTAAGGCTTTGGGAGCTCTATCCTAAGCCTAAGGGTTACCTAGCCTAGGCTAGGGGAGCCCTAGCCTAAGGCTAGGGGAGCCCTATCCTTAGCCTAAGCCTAGGGGTGCCCTAGCCTAAGCCTAGGTGTGCACTAGCCTAAGGCTAGGGGAACCCTAGCCTTAGCCTAAGTCTAGGGGTGCCCTGGCCTAAAGTTAGGGGAGCCTAGCCTAAGGCTAGGGGAGCCCTATCCTAAGGCTAGGGGAGCTCTAGCCTAAGGCTACGGGAGCCCTAGCCTAAGGCTACGGGAGCCCTAGCCTTAGCCTAAACCTAGGGGTGACCGATGCTAAGGCTAGGGGAGCCCTAGCCTTAGCCTAAGCCTAGGGGTGCCCTAGCCTAAGGTTAGGAGAGCCCTAGCTTTAGCCTAAGCTTAGGGGAGACTTAGCCTAAGGCTAGGGGAGCTCTAGCTTTAGCCTAAGCCTAGGGGTGCCCTAGCCTAAGGCTAGAGGAGCCCTAGACTTAGCCTACGCCTAGGGATGCCCTAGCTTAAGGTTAGGGGAGCCCTAGCCTTAGCCTAAGCCTAAGGGTGCCCCAACATAAGGCTAGGGGAGCCCTAGCCTAAGGCTAGGCCAGGCCTAGCCTTAGCCTAAGCCTAGGGGTGCCCTAGCCTAAGGCTAGGGGAGCCATAGCCTAAGTCTAGGGGAGCCCTTGCCTTAGCCTAAGCCTAGGTGAGCCCTAGGCTAAGCCTAGGGGAGCCTAGCCTAAGGCTAGGGGAGCCCGAGCTTTAGCCTAAGCCTAGCGGTGCCCTAGCCTAAGGGTAGGGGAGCCCTAGCCTTATCCTAAGCCTAGGGGTGCCCTAGCTTACGTCTAGGGGAGCCGTAGCCTAAGGCTAGGGGAGCCCTAGCCTTAGACTAAGCCTAGGGGTGCCCTAGCCTAAGGCTATTGGAGCCCTAGCCTAAGGCTAGGGGAGCCCTAGCCTTAGCCTAAGCCTAGGGGTTCCCTAGCCTAAGGCTAGGGGAGCCATAGCATAAGGCTAGGGGAGCCCTTGCCTTAGCCTAAGCCTCGGGATGCCCTAGGCTAAGGTTGGGGGAACACTAGCCTAAGGCTAGGGGAGCCCTAGCCTTATCCTAAGCCTAGGGGAGCCCTAGCCTAAGGCTGGCGGAGCCCTAGTCTTAGCCTACGCCAGGTGTGCCCTAGCCTAAGGCTAGGGGAGCCCTAACCTAAGGCTAGGGGAGCCCTAGCCTTAGCCTAAGCCTAGGGGTGCCCGAAACTAGGGCTAGGGGAGCCCTAGCCTTAGCGTAAGCCTAGGGGTTCCCTAGCCTAAGGCTAGGGGAGCCATAGCCTAAGGCTAGGGGAGCCCTTGCCTTAGCATAAGCCTAGGGGTGCCCTAGCCCAAGGCTATAGGAGCCCTAGCCTAAGGCTACGGGAGCCCTAGCCTAAGGCTAGGGGAGCCCTAGCCTTAGCCTAAGCCTAGTGGTGCCCTAGCCTAAGGCTAGGGGAGCCCTAGCCAAAGGCTAGGGGAGCCCTAGCCTCAGCCTAAGTCTAGGGGTGCCCTAGCCTGAGGCTAGGGGAGCACAAGCCTAAGGCTAGGGGAGCCCTAGCCTTAGCCTATGCCTAGGGGTGCCATAGCCTAAGTTTCGGGGAGCCCTAGCCTAAGGCTTGGGTAGCCCTAACCTAAGCCTAGGGGTGCCCTAACCTAAGGTTAGGGGAGCCATAGCCTAAGGCTAGGGAAGCGCTACCCTAAGCTTAGGGGAGCCCTAGCCTAAGCCTAGGGGTGCCTTAGCCTAAGGCTAGGGGAGTGCTAGCCTAAGCCTAGGGGAGCCCTAGCCTAAGGCTCGGGTAGCCCTAACCTAAGCCTAGGGGAGCCCTAACCTAAGCCTAGGGGTGCCTTAGCCTAAGGCTAGGGGAGTGCTAGCCTAAGCCTAGGGGAGCCCTAGCCTAAGGCTAGGGGAGCCCTAGCCTAAGCCTAGTGGAGCCTAGCTTAAGGCTAGGGGAGCCTGAGCTTTAGCCTAAGCCTATGGGTGCCCTAGCCTAAGGCTATGGGAGCCCTAGCCTTAGCCCAAGCCTAGGGGTGACCTAGCCGAAGGCTAGGGGAGCCGTAGCTTAAGGCTAGGGGAGCCCTAGCCTAAGGCAAGGGGAGCCCTAGCTTTAGCCTAAGCCTAGGGGTGCCCTAGCCTAAGGCTAGGGGAGCCCTACCCTTAGCCTAAGCCTAGGGGTGCCCTAACCTAAGGCTAGGGGAGCCTAGCCTAAAGCTAGGGGAGTCCTAGCCTAAGGTTAGGGGAGACCTAGCCTTAGCCTAAGCCTAGGGGTGCGCTAACGTAAGGCTAGGGGAGCCCTAGCCGAAGGCTAGGGGAGCCCTAGCCTTAGCCTAAGCCTAGGGGAGCCCTAGCCTAAGGCTAGGGGAGCCCTAACCTAAGGCTAGGGGAGCCCTAGCCTTAGCCTAAGCCTAGGAGAGCCCTAGCCTAAGGCTAGGGGAGCCCTAGCCTAAGGCTAGGCGAGCCCTAGCCTAAGGCTACGGGAGCCCTAGCCTTAGCCTAAGCCTAGGGGTGCCCTAGCCTAAGGCAAGCGGAGCCATAGCCTAAGGCTAGGGGTGCCCTAGCCTAAGGCTTTGGGAGCTCTATCCTAAGCCTAAGGGTTACCTAGCCTAGGCTAGGGGAGCCCTAGCCTAAGGCTAGGGGAGCCCTATCCTTAGCCTAAGCCTAGAGGTGCCCTAGCCTAAGCCTAGGTGTGCACTAGCCTAAGGCTAGGGGAACCCTAGCCTTAGCCTAAGTCTAGGGGTGCCCTGGCCTAAAGTTAGGGGAGCCTAGCCTAAGGCTAGGGGAGCCCTATCCTAAGGCTAGGGGAGCTCTAGCCTAAGGCTACGGGAGCCCTAGCCTAAGGCTACGGGAGCCCTAGCCTTAGCCTAAACCTAGGGGTGACCGATGCTAAGGCTAGGGGAGCCCTAGCCTTAGCCTAAGCCTAGGGGTGCCCTAGCCTAAGGTTAGGAGAGCCCTAGCTTTAGCCTAAGCTTAGGGGAGACTTAGCCTAAGGCTAGGGGAGCTCTAGCTTTAGCCTAAGCCTAGGGGTGCCCTAGCCTAAGGCTAGAGGAGCCCTAGACTTAGCCTACGCCTAGGGATGCCCTAGCTTAAGGTTAGGGGAGCCCTAGCCTTAGCCTAAGCCTAAGGGTGCCCCAACATAAGGCTAGGGGAGCCCTAGCCTAAGGCTAGGCGAGGCCTAGCCTTAGCCTAAGCCTAGGGGTGCCCTAGCCTAAGGGTAGGGGAGCCCTAGCCTTATCCTAAGCCTAGGGGTGCCCTAGCTTACGTCTAGGGGAGCCGTAGCCTAAGGCTAGGGGAGCCCTTGCCTTAGCCTAAGCCTAGGTGAGCCCTAGGCTAAGCCTAGGGGAGCCTAGCCTAAGGCTAGGGGAGCCCGAGCTTTAGCCTAAGCCTAGCGGTGCCCTAGCCTAAGGGTAGGGGAGCCCTAGCCTTATCCTAAGCCTAGGGGTGCCCTAGCTTACGTCTAGGGGAGCCGTAGCCTAAGGCTAGGGGAGCCCTAGCCTTAGACTAAGCCTAGGGGTGCCTTAGCCTAGGCTAGGAGAGCCTTAGCCTAAGGCTAGGGGAGCCCTAGCCTAAGGCTAGGGTAGACCTAGCCTAAGGCTAGGGAAGCCCTTGCCTTAGCCTAAGCCTAGGGGTGCCCTAGCCTAAGGCTATGGGAGCCCTAGCCGAAGGCTAGGGGAGCCCTAGCCTTAGCCTAAGCCTAGGGGTGCCCTAAAGTAAAGGTAGGCGAGCCCTAGCCTAAGGCTAGGGGAGCCCTAGCCTTAGCCTAAGCCTAGGGGATCCCAGCCTAAGCCTGGCTGAGCCCTAGCCTTAGCCTAAGACTAGGTGTGCCCTAGCCTAAGGCTAGGGGAGCCCTAGCCTAAGGCTTGGGGAGCTCTAGCCTAAGGCTAGGGGAGACCTAGTCTAAGGCTAGGGGAGCCCTTGCCTTAGCCTAAGCCTAGGGGTGCCCGAAGCTAAGGCTAGGGGAGCCCGAGCCTTAGCCTAAGCGTAGGGGTGCCCTAGCCTAAGGCTAGGGTAGCCCTAGCCTAAGGCTTGGGGAGCCCTAACCTAAGGCTCGTGGAGCTTTAACCTAAGGCTATGGGAGCGCTAGCCTTAGCCTAAGCCTAGGGGTGCCCTAGCCTAAGTCTAGGGGAGCCCTAGCCTAAGGCTAGGGGTGCCCTAGCCTTAGCCTAAGCCTAGCGGTGCCCCAGCCTAAGGCTAGGAGAACACTAGCCTAAGGGTAGGGGAGCCCTAGCCTTAGCCTAAGCCTAGGGGAGCCCGAGCCTAAAGCTAGGGGAGCCCTACCCTAAGGCTAAGGGAGCCCTAGCCTTAGCCTAAGCCTAAAAGTGCCCTAGCCTAAGGCTAGGGGAGCGCTAGCCTTAGCCTAAGCCTAGAGGTTTCCTAACTTAAGCCTAGGGGAGCCTTAGCCTAAGGCTAGGGGAGCCCTAGCCTTAGCCTAAGCCTACAGGTGCCGAAACTAAGGCTTGGGGAGCCCTAGCCTTAGCCTAAGCCTAGGGGTTCCCTAGCCTAAGGCTAGGGGAGCCATAGCATAAGGCTACAGGAGCCCTTGCCTTAGCCTAAGCCTAGGGGTGCCCTAAACTAAGCCTAGGGGTGCCCTAGCCTAAGGCTATTGGAGCCCAAGCCTAAGGCTAGGGGAGCCCTAGCCTTAGCCTAAGCCTAGGGGTTCCCTAGCCTAAGGCTAGGGGAGCCATAGCATAAGGCTAGGGGAGCCCTTGCCTTAGCCTAAGCCTCGGGATGCCCTAGGCTAAGGTTGGGGGAACACTAGCCTAAGGCTAGGGGAGCCCTAGCCTTATCCTAAGCCTAGGGGAGCCCTAGCCTAAGGCTGGCGGAGCCCTAGTCTTAGCCTACGCCTAGGTGTGCCCTAGCCTAAGGCTAGGGGAGCCCTAACCTAAGGCTAGGGGAGCCCTAGCCTTAGCCTAAGCCTAGGGGTGCCCGAAACTAGGGCTAGGGGAGCCCTAGCCTTAGCCTAAGCCTAGGGGTTCCCTAGCCAAAGGCTAGGGGAGCCATAGCCTAAGGCTAGGGGAGCCCTTGCCTTAGCATAAGCCTAGGGGTGCCCTAGCCTAAGGTTATGGGAGCCCTAGCCTAAGGCTACGGGAGCCCTAGACTAAGGCTACGGGAGACCTAGCCTTAGCCTAAGCCTAGTGGTGCCCTAGCCTAAGGCTAGGGGAGCGCTAGCCAAAGGCTAGGGGAGCCCTAGCCTCAGCCTAAGCCTAGGGGTGCCCTAGCCTGAGGCTAGGGGAGCACAAGGCTAAGGCTAGGGGAGCCCTAGCCTTAGCCTATGCCTAGGGGTGCCATAGCCTAAGTTTCGGGGAGCCCTAGCCTAAGGCTCGGTAGCCCTAACCTAAGCCTAGGGGTGCCCTAGCCTAAGGTTAGGGGAGCCATAGCCTAAGGCTAGGGGAGCGCTAGCCTAAGCTTAGGGGAGCCCTAGCCTAAGACTAGGGGAGCCCTAACCTAACCCTAGGGGTGCCTTAGCCTAAGGCTAGGGGAGCCCTAGCCTAAGGCTAGGGGAGCCCTAGCCTAAGCCTAGTGGAGCCTAGCTTAAGGCTAGGGGAGCCTGAGCTTTAGCCTAAGCCTATGGGTGCCCTAGCCTAAGGCTAGGGGAGCCCTAGCCTTAGCCCAAGCCTAGGGTTGACCTAGCCGAAGGCTAGGGGAGCCGTAGCTTAAGGCTAGGGAAGCCCTAGCCTAAGGCTAGGGGAGCCCTAGCTTTAGCCTAAGCCTAGGGGTGCCCCAGCCTAAGGCTAGGGGAGCCCTACCCTTAACCTAATCCTAGGGGTGCACTAACCTAAGGCTAGGGGAGCCTAGCCTAAAGCTAGGGGAGTCCTAGCCTAAGGCTAGGGGAGCCCTAGCCTTAGCTTAAGCCTAGGGGTGCCCTAACGTAAGGCTAGGGGAGCACTAGCCTTAGTCTAAGCATAGGGGTGCCCTACCCTAAGGCTAGGGGAGCCCTAACCTAAGGCTAGGGGAGCCCTAGCCTTAGCCTAAGCCTAGGAGAGCCCTAGCCTAAGGCTAGGGGACCCCTAGCCTAAGGCTAGGCGAGCCCTAGCCTAAGGCTACGGGAGCCCTAGCCTTAGCCTAAGCCTAGGGGTGCCCTAGCCTAAGACAAGGGAAGCCATAGCCTAAGGCTAGCGGTGCCCTAGCCTAAGGCTTTGGGAGCTCTATCCTAAGCCTAAGGGTTACCTAGCCTATGCTAGGGGAGCCCTAGCCTAAGGCTAGGGGAGCCCTATCCTTAGCCTAAGCCTATGGGTGCCCTAGCCTAAGCATAGGTGTGCACTAGCCTAAGGCTAGGGGAGCCCTAGCCTTAGCCTAAGTCTAGGGGTGCCCTGGCCTAAAGTTAGGGGAGCCTAGCCTAAGGCTAGGGGAGCCCTATCCTAAGGCTAGGGGAGCTCTAGCCTAAGGCTACGGGAGCCCTAGCCTAAGGCTACGGGAGTCCTAGCCTTAGCCTAAACCGAGGGGTGCCCGAAGCTAAGGCTAGGGGAGCCCTAACCTTAGCCTAAGCCTAGGGGTGCCCTAGCCTAAGGTTAGGAGAGCCCTAGCTTTAGCCTAAGCCTAGGGGAGACTTAGCCTAAGGCTAGGGGAGCTCTAGCTTTAGCCTAAGCCTAGGGGTGCCCTAGCCTAAGGTTAGGGGAGCCCTAGCCTTAGCCTAAGCTTAAGGGTGCCCCAACATAAGGCTAGGGGAGCTCTAGCCTAAGGCTAGGGGAGGCCTAGCCTTAGCCTAAGCCTAGGGGTGCCCTAGCCTAAGGCTAGGGGAGCCATCGCCTAAGGCTAGGGGAGCCCTTGCTTTTGCCTAAGCCTAGGGGTGCCCTAGCCTAAGGCTAGGGGAGCCCTAGCCCAAGGCTAGGTGAGCCCTAGCCTAAGGCTAGGAGAGCCATAGCCTAAGGTTCGGGGAGCCCTAACCTAAGTCTAGGGGTGCCCTAGCCTAAGGCTAGGGGAGCGCTAGCCTAAGCCTAGGCGAGCCCTAGGCTAAGCCTAGGGGAGCCTAGCCTAAGGCTAGGGGAGCCCGAGCTTTAGCCTAAGCCTAGCGGTGCCCTAGCCTAAGGGTAGGGGAGCCCTAGCCTTAGCCTAAGCCTAGGGGTGCCCTAGCTTAAGTCTAGGGGAGCCGTAGCCTATGGCTAGGGGAGCCCTAGCCTTAGCCTAAGCCTAGGGGTGCCTTAGCCTAGGCTAGGAGAGCCTTAGCCTAAGGCTAGGGGAGCTGTAGCCTAAGGCTAGGGTAGACCTAGCCTAAGGCTAGGGGAGCCCTTGCCTTAGCCTAAGCCTAGGGGTGCCCTAGCATAGGCTAGGAGAGCCTTAGCCTAAGCCTAGTGGTGCCCTAGCCTAAGGCTAGGGTAGACCTAGCCTAAGGCTAGGGTAGCCCTTGCCTTAGCCTAAGCCTAGGGGTGCCCTAGCCTAAGGCTAGGGAAGCCCTAGCCTAAGTCTCAGGGAGCCCTGGCCTTACCCTAAGCCTAGGGGAGCCCTAGCCTAAGGCTAGGGGAGCCCTAGCCTTATCCTAAGCCTAGGGGGGCCCTAGCCTAAGGCTAGGGGAGCCCTAGCCTTAGCCTAAGCCTAGGGGTGCCTTAGCCTAAGGCTAGGGGAGCCCTAACCTAAGGCTAGGGGTGCCCAAGCATTAGCCTAAGCCTAGAGGTGCCTTAGCCTAAGGCTAGGGGAGCCCTAGCCATAGCTTAAGCCTAGGTGTGCCCTAGCCTAAGTCTAGGTGTGCCCTAGCCTAAGGCTAGGGGAGCCCTAGTCTAAGGCTAGGGGAGCCCTAGCCTAAGCCTAGGGGTGCCCTAGCCTAAGGCTAGGGGAGCCCTAGCCTTAGCCTAAGCATAGGGGTGCCCTAGCCTAAGGCTAGGGGAGCACTATCCTAAGACTAGGGGAGCACTAGCCATAGCCTAAGCCTAGGTGTGCCCTAGCCTAAGCCTAGGTGTGCCCTAGCCTAAGGCTAGGGGAGCCATAGCCTAAGCCTAGGGGTGCCCTAGCCTAAGGCTCGGGGAGCCCTAACCTAAGCCTAGGGGTGCCCTAGCCTAAGGCTATAGGAGCCCTAGCCTAAGGCTAGGGGAGCCCTAGCTTAAGCCTAGGGAGGCCCTAGCCTAAGGCTAGGGGAGCGCTAGCCTATGCCTAGGGGAGCCCTAGCCTAAGCCTAGGGGAGCCTAGCCTAAGGCTAGGGGAGCCCGAGCTTTAGCCTAAGCCTAGGGGTGCCCTAACGTAAGCCTAGGGGTTCCCTAGCCTAAGGCTAGGGGAGCCCTAGGTTTCGCCTAAGCCTAGGGGAGCCCTAGCCTAAGGCTGGCGGAGCCCTAGCCTTAGCCTAAGCCTAGGTATACCCTAGCCTAAGCCTAGGGGTGCCCGAAGCTAAGGCTAGGGGAGCCCTAGCCATAGCCTAAGCCTAGGGGTGCCCTAGCCTAAGGCTACGGGAGCACTAGCCTAAGCGTAAGCCTAGGGGTGCCCTAGCCTAAGGTTAGGGGAGCCTAGCCTAAGGCTAGGGAAGCCCTAGCCTTAGCCTAAACCTAGGGGTGCCCTAGCCTAAGGCTAGAGGTACCCTAGCCTAAGGGTAGGGGAGCCCTTGCCTTAGCCTAATCCTAGGGGTGCCTTAGCCTTAGGCTCGGGGAGCCCTAACCTAAGCCTAGGGGTGCCCTACCCTAAGGCTATAGGAGCCCTAGCCTAAGGCTAGGGGAGCCCTAGCATAATCCTAAGCCTTGGGGAGCCCAGCATAAGGCTGGCGGAGCCCTGGCCTTAGCCTAAGTCCAGGGGTGCCCTAGCCTAAGGCTAGGGGAGCCCTAGCGTAAGGCTAGGGGAGCCCTAGCGTAAGGCTAGGGGAGCCCTAGCGTAAGGCTAGGGGAGCCCTAGCCTAAGGCTAGGGGAGCCCTAGCCTAAGGATAGGGGAGCCATAGCCTAAGGCTCGGGGAGTCCTAGCCTTAGCCTAAGCCTAGGGGTGTCCTAGCCTAAGGCTAGTGGAGCCCTAGCCTAAGGCTAGGGGAGCCCTAGCCTTAGCCTAAGCCTAGGGGTGCCCTAGCCTAAGGCTCGGGGAGCCCTAAACTAAGCCTAGGGGTGCCCTAACCTAAGGCTATAGGAGCCCTAGACTAAGGCTAGGGGAGCCCTAGCTTAAGCCTAGGGGTGCCCTAGCGTAAGGCTAGGGGAGCGCTAGCCTATGCCTACGGGAGCCCTAGCCTAAGCCTAGGGGAGCCTAGCCTAAGGCTAGGGGAGCCCGAGCTTTAGCCTAAGCCTAGGGGTGCCGTAACGTAAGGCTAGGGGAGCCCTAGCCTAAGGCTAGGTGAGCCCTAGGCTTCGCCTAAAACTAGGGGAGCCCTAGCCTAAGGCTGGCGGAGCCCTAGCCTTAGCCTAAGCCTAGGTGTACCCTAGCCTAAGCCTAGGGGTGCCCGAAGCTAAGGCTAGGGGTGCCCTAGCCTAAGGCTAGGGTAGCCCTAGCCTCAGGCTCGGGGAGCCCTTGCCTTAGCCTAAGCCTAGGGGTGTCCTAGCCTAAGGCTAGTGGAGCCCTAGCCTAAGGCTAGGGAAGCCCTAGCCTTAGCCTAGGCCTCGGGGTGCCCTAACCTAAGGCTAGGGGAGCCTTGCATAAGGCTAGGGGAGCCCTAGCCTTAGCCTAAGCCTAGGGGTGCCTGAAACTAAGGCTAGGGGAGCTCTAGCTTTAGCTTAAACTTAGGGGTGCCCTAGCCTAAGGCTAGGGGAGCCCTAGACTTAGCCTAAGCCTAGGGATGCCTTAGCCTAAGGCTAGGGGAGCCTTAGCCTAAGGCTAGGGGAGCCGTAGCCTTAGCCTAAGCCGAACGGTGCCCGGAACTAAGGTTAGGGGAGCCCTAGCCTTAGCCTAAGCCTAGGGGTTCCCTAGCCTAAGGCTAGGGGAGCCATAGCCTAAGGCTAGGGGAGCCATAGCCTAAGGCTAGTGGAGCCCTTGCCTTAGCCTAAGCCTAGGGGTGCCATAGCCTAAGGCTATGGGAGCCCTAGCCTAAGGCTAGTGGTGCCCTAGCCTAAGGCTAGGGGAGCCCTAGCCCAAGGCCAGGGGAGCCCTAGCCTAAGGCGAGGGGAGCCCTAGCCTTAGCCTAAACCTAGGGGAGCCCTAGCTTAAGGCTGGGGGATCCCTAGCCTAAGGCTACGGGAGCCCTAGCCTAAGGCTACGGGAGCCCTAGCCTAAGGCTAGGGGAGCCCTGGCATAAGCCTAGTTGTGCCCTGACCTTAGCCTAGTGGTGCCCGGGTCTAAGGCTAGGAGAGCCCTACCCTAATGCTAGGGGAGCCATAGCCTTAGCCTAAGCCTAGGGGAGCCCTAGCCTAAGGCTAGGGGAACCCTGGCTTAAGCCTAGGCGTGCCCTGGCCTAAGGCTAGGGGAGCCCTAGCGTAACGCTAGTGGAGCCCTAGCCTAAGGCTAGGGGAGCCGGAGTCTAAGGCTAGGGGAGCCCTAGCCTAAGCCTATGGGTGCCCTAGCCTAAGGCTAGGAGAGCCCTAGCCTTAGCTTAAGCCTAGGGGTGACCTAGGCTAAGCCTCGGGGTGCCTAGCCTAAGCCTAGGGGTGCACTAGTTTAAGCCTAGGGGTGCCCTAGCCTAAGGCTAAGGGAGCCCTAGCCTCAGGCTAAGGGAGCCCTTCCCTTAGCCTAAGCCTAAGTGTGCCCTAGCCTAAGGCTCGGGGATCCCTAGCCTTAGCCTAAGCCTAGGTGTCCCCTACCCTAAGGCTAGGGGAGCCCTAGCCTTAGGCTAGGGGAGCCGTAGCCTAAGCCTAAGCCTAGGGGTGCCAGACGCTAATGCTATGGGAGCCCTAGCCTTAGCCTAAGCCTAGGGGTGCCCTAGCATAAGGCTAGGGGTGCCCGAGCCTACGGCTAGGGGAGCATAAGCCTAAGGCTAGGGGAGCCCGAGTCTAAGGCTAGGGGAACCCTAGCCTAATCCTAGGGGTGCCCTAGCCTAAGGCTAGGAGAGCCTTAGCCTAAGGCTAGGGGAGACCTAGCCTGAGCCTAAGCCTAGGGGTTCCCTAGCCTAAGGCTAGGGGAGCTCTAGCCTAAGGCTAAGGGAGCCCGAGCCTAAGGCTAGGGGAGCCCTAGCCTTAGCCTAAGCTTAAGGGAGCCCTGGCCTAAGCCTAGTTGTGCCCTGGCTTAAGCCTAGGGGTGCCCTGACCTAAGGCTAGGGGAGCCCTAGCGTAACGCTAGGGCAGCCCTAACCTAAGGCTACGGGAGCCCTAGACTAAGGCTAGGGGAGCCGGAGTCTAAGGCTAGGGGAGCCCTAGCCTAAGGCTAGAGGAGCCCTGGCCTAAGGCTAGGGGAGCCATAGCTAATGCTAGGGGAGCCCTGTCCTAAGCCTAGGGGTGCCCTGTTCTAAGGCTAGGGGAGCCCTAGCTAATGCTAGGGGAGCCCTAGCCTAAGGCTAGGGGAGCCCGAGTCTAAGGCTAGGGGAGCCCTAGCCTAAGCCTAGGGGTGCCCTATCCTAAGGCTAGTCGAGCCCTAGCCTTAGCCTAATCCGAGGGGTGCCCTAGCCTAAGGCTAGGGTAGCCCTAGTCTTAGCCTAAGCCTAGGGGTGCCCTAGCCTTAGGCTAGGGGTGCCCTAGTCTAAGCCTAGGGGTGCCATAACCTAAGGCTAGAGGAGCCTAGCCTAAGCCTACGGGAGCCCTAGTCTTAGCCCAAGCTTAGGGGAGCCCTAGCCTAAGGCTAGAGGAGCCCTAGCCTAAGGCTAAGGGAGCCCTATCCCAAGGATAGAGGAGCCCGAGCCTAAGGCTACGGGAGCCCTAGCCTAAGGCTAGGGGAGCCCTAGCCTTAGCCTAGGCTTAGGGGAGCCCTAGCCTAAGGCTAGAGGAGCCCTAGCCTAAGGTTAGGGGAGCCCTAGCCTAAGCCTAAGCCTAGGGGTGCCCTAGCCTAAGCCTAGGGGTGCCTTGGCCTAAGCCTAGGGGTGCCCTACCTAAGGCTACGAGAGCCCTAGCCCAGGCTAGGGGAGCCCTAGCCTAAGGCTAGAGGAGCCCTATCCTTAGCCTAAGCCTAGGGTTACCCTAGCCTAAGGCTAGGGGAGTCCTAGCCTAAGCCTAGGGGAGCCCGAGTCTAAGGCTAGGGGAGCCCTAGCCTAAAGCTAGGGGAGCCCTAGCCTAAGCCTAGGGGTGCCCTAGACTAAGGCTAGGAGAGCCCTAGCCCAATGCTAGGGGAGCCCTAGTCTAAGCCTAGGGGTGCCCTAGCCTAAGGTTACGGGAGCCCTAGCCTAAGGCTAGGGGAGCCCTAGCCTTAACCTCAGCCTAGGGGTGCCCTAGCCCAGCAAAGGGGAGCCCTAGCCTTAGCCTAAGCCTAGGGGTGCCCTAGCCTAAAGCTACGGGAGCCCTAGCCTTAGCCTAAGCCTAGGTGTGCCATAGCCTAAGGCTAGGGGAGCCCTAGCCTTAGCCTAAGCCTAGGGGTGCCCTAGCATAAGGCTAGGGGTGCCTGAGCCTATGGCTAGGGGAGCATAAGCCTAAGGCTAGGGGAGCCCGAGTCTAAGGCTAGGGGAATCCTAGCCTAATCCTAGGGGTGCCCTAGCCTAAGGCTAGGAGAGCCTTAGCCTAAGGCTAGGGGAGACCTAGCCTGAGCCTAAGCCTAGGGGTTCCCTAGCCTAAGGCTAGGGGAGCTCTAGCCTAAGGCTAAGGGAGCCCGAGCCTAAGGCTAGGGGAGCCCTAGCCTTAGCCTAAGCTTAAGGGAGCCCTGGCCTAAGCCTAGTTGTGCCCTGGCTTAAGCCTAGGGGTGCCCTGACCTAAGGCTAGGGGAGCCCTAGCGTAACGCTAGGGCAGCCCTAACCTAAGGCTACGGGAGCCCTAGCCTAAGGCTAGGGGAGCCGGAGTCTAAGGCTAGGGGAGCCCTAGCCTAAGGCTAGAGGAGCCCTGGCCTAAGGCTAGGGGAGCCATAGCTAACGCTAGGGGAGCCCTGTCCTAAGCCTAGGGGTGCCCTGTTCTAAGGCTAGTGGAGCCCTAGCCTAAGGCTAGGGAAGCCCTAGCCTTAGCCTAGGCCTCGGGGTGCCCTAACCTAAGGCTAGGGGAGCCTTGCATAAGGCTAGGGGAGCCCTAGCCTTAGCCTAAGCCTAGGGGTGCCTGAAACTAAGGCTAGGGGAGCTCTAGCTTTAGCTTAAACTTAGGGGTGCCCTAGCCTAAGGCTAGGGGAGCCCTAGACTTAGCCTAAGCCTAGGGATGCCTTAGCCTAAGGCTAGGGGAGCCTTAGCCTAAGGCTAGGGGAGCCGTAGCCTTAGCCTAAGCCGAACGGTGCCCGAAACTAAGGTTAGGGGAGCCCTAGCCTTAGCCTAAGCCTAGGGGTTCCCTAGCCTAAGGCTAGGGGAGCCATAGCCTAAGGCTAGGGGAGCCATAGCCTAAGGCTAGTGGAGCCCTTGCCTTAGCCTAAGCCTAGGGGTGCCATAGCCTAAGGCTATGGGAGCCCTAGCCTAAGGCTAGTGGTGCCCTAGCCTAAGGCTAGGGGAGCCCTAGCCCAAGGCCAGGGGAGCCCTAGCCTAAGGCGAGGGGAGCCCTAGCCTTAGCCTAAACCTAGGGGAGCCCTAGCTTAAGGCTGGGGGATCCCTAGCCTAAGGCTACGGGAGCCCTAGCCTAAGGCTACGGGAGCCCTAGCCTAAGGCTAGGGGAGCCCTGGCATAAGCCTAGTTGTGCCCTGACCTTAGCCTAGTGGTGCCCGGGTCTAAGGCTAGGAGAGCCCTACCCTAATGCTAGGGGAGCCATAGCCTTAGCCTAAGCCTAGGGGAGCCCTAGCCTAAGGCTAGGGGAACCCTGGCTTAAGCCTAGGCGTGCCCTGGCCTAAGGCTAGGGGAGCCCTAGCGTAACGCTAGTGGAGCCCTAGCCTAAGGCTAGGGGAGCCCGAGTCTAAGGCTAGGGGAGCCCTAGCCTAAGCCTATGGGTGCCCTAGCCTAAGGCTAGGAGAGCCCTAGCCTTAGCTTAAGCCTAGGGGTGACCTAGGCTAAGCCTCGGGGTGCCTAGCCTAAGCCTAGGGGTGCACTAGTTTAAGCCTAGGGGTGCCCTAGCCTAAGGCTAAGGGAGCCCTAGCCTCAGGCTAAGGGAGCCCTTCCCTTAGCCTAAGCCTAAGTGTGCCCTAGCCTAAGGCTCGGGGATCCCTAGCCTTAGCCTAAGCCTAGGTGTCCCCTACCCTAAGGCTAGGGGAGCCCTAGCCTTAGGCTAGGGGAGCCGTAGCCTAAGCCTAAGCCTAGGGGTGCCAGACGCTAATGCTATGGGAGCCCTAGCCTTAGCCTAAGCCTAGGGGTGCCCTAGCATAAGGCTAGGGGTGCCCGAGCCTACGGCTAGGGGAGCATAAGCCTAAGGCTAGGGGAGCCCGAGTCTAAGGCTAGGGGAACCCTAGCCTAATCCTAGGGGTGCCCTAGCCTAAGGCTAGGAGAGCCTTAGCCTAAGGCTAGGGGAGACCTAGCCTGAGCCTAAGCCTAGGGGTTCCCTAGCCTAAGGCTAGGGGAGCTCTAGCCTAAGGCTAAGGGAGCCCGAGCCTAAGGCTAGGGGAGCCCTAGCCTTAGCCTAAGCTTAAGGGAGCCCTGGCCTAAGCCTAGTTGTGCCCTGGCTTAAGCCTAGGGGTGCCCTGACCTAAGGCTAGGGGAGCCCTAGCGTAACGCTAGGGCAGCCCTAACCTAAGGCTACGGGAGCCCTAGACTAAGGCTAGGGGAGCCGGAGTCTAAGGCTAGGGGAGCCCTAGCCTAAGGCTAGAGGAGCCCTGGCCTAAGGCTAGGGGAGCCATAGCTAATGCTAGGGGAGCCCTGTCCTAAGCCTAGGGGTGCCCTGTTCTAAGGCTAGGGGAGCCCTAGCTAATGCTAGGGGAGCCCTAGCCTAAGGCTAGGGGAGCCCGAGTCTAAGGCTAGGGGAGCCCTAGCCTAAGCCTAGGGGTGCCCTATCCTAAGGCTAGTCGAGCCCTAGCCTTAGCCTAATCCGAGGGGTGCCCTAGCCTAAGGCTAGGGTAGCCCTAGTCTTAGCCTAAGCCTAGGGGTGCCCTAGCCTTAGGCTAGGGGTGCCCTAGTCTAAGCCTAGGGGTGCCATAACCTAAGGCTAGAGGAGCCTAGCCTAAGCCTACGGGAGCCCTAGTCTTAGCCCAAGCTTAGGGGAGCCCTAGCCTAAGGCTAGAGGAGCCCTAGCCTAAGGCTAAGGGAGCCCTATCCCAAGGATAGAGGAGCCCGAGCCTAAGGCTACGGGAGCCCTAGCCTAAGGCTAGGGGAGCCCTAGCCTTAGCCTAGGCTTAGGGGAGCCCTAGCCTAAGGCTAGAGGAGCCCTAGCCTAAGGTTAGGGGAGCCCTAGCCTAAGCCTAAGCCTAGGGGTGCCCTAGCCTAAGCCTAGGGGTGCCTTGGCCTAAGCCTAGGGGTGCCCTACCTAAGGCTACGAGAGCCCTAGCCCAGGCTAGGGGAGCCCTAGCCTAAGGCTAGAGGAGCCCTATCCTTAGCCTAAGCCTAGGGTTACCCTAGCCTAAGGCTAGGGGAGTCCTAGCCTAAGCCTAGGGGAGCCCGAGTCTAAGGCTAGGGGAGCCCTAGCCTAAAGCTAGGGGAGCCCTAGCCTAAGCCTAGGGGTGCCCTAGACTAAGGCTAGGAGAGCCCTAGCCCAATGCTAGGGGAGCCCTAGTCTAAGCCTAGGGGTGCCCTAGCCTAAGGTTACGGGAGCCCTAGCCTAAGGCTAGGGGAGCCCTAGCCTTAACCTCAGCCTAGGGGTGCCCTAGCCCAGCAAAGGGGAGCCCTAGCCTTAGCCTAAGCCTAGGGGTGCCCTAGCCTAAAGCTACGGGAGCCCTAGCCTTAGCCTAAGCCTAGGTGTGCCATAGCCTAAGGCTAGGGGAGCCCTAGCCTTAGCCTAAGCCTAGGGGTGCCCTAGCATAAGGCTAGGGGTGCCTGAGCCTATGGCTAGGGGAGCATAAGCCTAAGGCTAGGGGAGCCCGAGTCTAAGGCTAGGGGAATCCTAGCCTAATCCTAGGGGTGCCCTAGCCTAAGGCTAGGAGAGCCTTAGCCTAAGGCTAGGGGAGACCTAGCCTGAGCCTAAGCCTAGGGGTTCCCTAGCCTAAGGCTAGGGGAGCTCTAGCCTAAGGCTAAGGGAGCCCGAGCCTAAGGCTAGGGGAGCCCTAGCCTTAGCCTAAGCTTAAGGGAGCCCTGGCCTAAGCCTAGTTGTGCCCTGGCTTAAGCCTAGGGGTGCCCTGACCTAAGGCTAGGGGAGCCCTAGCGTAACGCTAGGGCAGCCCTAACCTAAGGCTACGGGAGCCCTAGCCTAAGGCTAGGGGAGCCGGAGTCTAAGGCTAGGGGAGCCCTAGCCTAAGGCTAGAGGAGCCCTGGCCTAAGGCTAGGGGAGCCATAGCTAACGCTAGGGGAGCCCTGTCCTAAGCCTAGGGGTGCCCTGTTCTAAGGCTAGTGGAGCCCTAGCCTAAGGCTAGGGAAGCCCTAGCCTTAGCCTAGGCCTCGGGGTGCCCTAACCTAAGGCTAGGGGAGCCTTGCATAAGGCTAGGGGAGCCCTAGCCTTAGCCTAAGCCTAGGGGTGCCTGAAACTAAGGCTAGGGGAGCTCTAGCTTTAGCTTAAACTTAGGGGTGCCCTAGCCTAAGGCTAGGGGAGCCCTAGACTTAGCCTAAGCCTAGGGATGCCTTAGCCTAAGGCTAGGGGAGCCTTAGCCTAAGGCTAGGGGAGCCGTAGCCTTAGCCTAAGCCGAACGGTGCCCGAAACTAAGGTTAGGGGAGCCCTAGCCTTAGCCTAAGCCTAGGGGTTCCCTAGCCTAAGGCTAGGGGAGCCATAGCCTAAGGCTAGGGGAGCCATAGCCTAAGGCTAGTGGAGCCCTTGCCTTAGCCTAAGCCTAGGGGTGCCATAGCCTAAGGCTATGGGAGCCCTAGCCTAAGGCTAGTGGTGCCCTAGCCTAAGGCTAGGGGAGCCCTAGCCCAAGGCCAGGGGAGCCCTAGCCTAAGGCGAGGGGAGCCCTAGCCTTAGCCTAAACCTAGGGGAGCCCTAGCTTAAGGCTGGGGGATCCCTAGCCTAAGGCTACGGGAGCCCTAGCCTAAGGCTACGGGAGCCCTAGCCTAAGGCTAGGGGAGCCCTGGCATAAGCCTAGTTGTGCCCTGACCTTAGCCTAGTGGTGCCCGGGTCTAAGGCTAGGAGAGCCCTACCCTAATGCTAGGGGAGCCATAGCCTTAGCCTAAGCCTAGGGGAGCCCTAGCCTAAGGCTAGGGGAACCCTGGCTTAAGCCTAGGCGTGCCCTGGCCTAAGGCTAGGGGAGCCCTAGCGTAACGCTAGTGGAGCCCTAGCCTAAGGCTAGGGGAGCCCGAGTCTAAGGCTAGGGGAGCCCTAGCCTAAGCCTATGGGTGCCCTAGCCTAAGGCTAGGAGAGCCCTAGCCTTAGCTTAAGCCTAGGGGTGACCTAGGCTAAGCCTCGGGGTGCCTAGCCTAAGCCTAGGGGTGCACTAGTTTAAGCCTAGGGGTGCCCTAGCCTAAGGCTAAGGGAGCCCTAGCCTCAGGCTAAGGGAGCCCTTCCCTTAGCCTAAGCCTAAGTGTGCCCTAGCCTAAGGCTCGGGGATCCCTAGCCTTAGCCTAAGCCTAGGTGTCCCATACCCTAAGGCTAGGGGAGCCCTAGCCTTAGGCTAGGGGAGCCGTAGCCTAAGCCTAAGCCTAGGGGTGCCAGACGCTAATGCTATGGGAGCCCTAGCCTTAGCCTAAGCCTAGGGGTGCCCTAGCATAAGGCTAGGGGTGCCCGAGCCTACGGCTAGGGGAGCATAAGCCTAAGGCTAGGGGAGCCCGAGTCTAAGGCTAGGGGAACCCTAGCCTAATCCTAGGGGTGCCCTAGCCTAAGGCTAGGAGAGCCTTAGCCTAAGGCTAGGGGAGACCTAGCCTGAGCCTAAGCCTAGGGGTTCCCTAGCCTAAGGCTAGGGGAGCTCTAGCCTAAGGCTAAGGGAGCCCGAGCCTAAGGCTAGGGGAGCCCTAGCCTTAGCCTAAGCTTAAGGGAGCCCTGGCCTAAGCCTAGTTGTGCCCTGGCTTAAGCCTAGGGGTGCCCTGACCTAAGGCTAGGGGAGCCCTAGCGTAACGCTAGGGCAGCCCTAACCTAAGGCTACGGGAGCCCTAGACTAAGGCTAGGGGAGCCGGAGTCTAAGGCTAGGGGAGCCCTAGCCTAAGGCTAGAGGAGCCCTGGCCTAAGGCTAGGGGAGCCATAGCTAATGCTAGGGGAGCCCTGTCCTAAGCCTAGGGGTGCCCTGTTCTAAGGCTAGGGGAGCCCTAGCTAATGCTAGGGGAGCCCTAGCCTAAGGCTAGGGGAGCCCGAGTCTAAGGCTAGGGGAGCCCTAGCCTAAGCCTAGGGGTGCCCTATCCTAAGGCTAGTCGAGCCCTAGCCTTAGCCTAATCCGAGGGGTGCCCTAGCCTAAGGCTAGGGTAGCCCTAGTCTTAGCCTAAGCCTAGGGGTGCCCTAGCCTTAGGCTAGGGGTGCCCTAGTCTAAGCCTAGGGGTGCCATAACCTAAGGCTAGAGGAGCCTAGCCTAAGCCTACGGGAGCCCTAGTCTTAGCCCAAGCTTAGGGGAGCCCTAGCCTAAGGCTAGAGGAGCCCTAGCCTAAGGCTAAGGGAGCCCTATCCCAAGGATAGAGGAGCCCGAGCCTAAGGCTACGGGAGCCCTAGCCTAAGGCTAGGGGAGCCCTAGCCTTAGCCTAGGCTTAGGGGAGCCCTAGCCTAAGGCTAGAGGAGCCCTAGCCTAAGGTTAGGGGAGCCCTAGCCTAAGCCTAAGCCTAGGGGTGCCCTAGCCTAAGCCTAGGGGTGCCTTGGCCTAAGCCTAGGGGTGCCCTACCTAAGGCTACGAGAGCCCTAGCCCAGGCTAGGGGAGCCCTAGCCTAAGGCTAGAGGAGCCCTATCCTTAGCCTAAGCCTAGGGTTACCCTAGCCTAAGGCTAGGGGAGTCCTAGCCTAAGCCTAGGGGAGCCCGAGTCTAAGGCTAGGGGAGCCCTAGCCTAAAGCTAGGGGAGCCCTAGCCTAAGCCTAGGGGTGCCCTAGACTAAGGCTAGGAGAGCCCTAGCCCAATGCTAGGGGAGCCCTAGTCTAAGCCTAGGGGTGCCCTAGCCTAAGGTTACGGGAGCCCTAGCCTAAGGCTAGGGGAGCCCTAGCCTTAACCTCAGCCTAGGGGTGCCCTAGCCCAGCAAAGGGGAGCCCTAGCCTTAGCCTAAGCCTAGGGGTGCCCTAGCCTAAAGCTACGGGAGCCCTAGCCTTAGCCTAAGCCTAGGTGTGCCATAGCCTAAGGCTAGGGGAGCCCTAGCCTTAGCCTAAGCCTAGGGGTGCCCTAGCATAAGGCTAGGGGTGCCTGAGCCTATGGCTAGGGGAGCATAAGCCTAAGGCTAGGGGAGCCCGAGTCTAAGGCTAGGGGAATCCTAGCCTAATCCTAGGGGTGCCCTAGCCTAAGGCTAGGAGAGCCTTAGCCTAAGGCTAGGGGAGACCTAGCCTGAGCCTAAGCCTAGGGGTTCCCTAGCCTAAGGCTAGGGGAGCTCTAGCCTAAGGCTAAGGGAGCCCAAGCCTAAGGCTAGGGGAGCCCTAGCCTTAGCCTAAGCTTAAGGGAGCCCTGGCCTAAGCCTAGTTGTGCCCTGGCTTAAGCCTAGGGGTGCCCTGACCTAAGGCTAGGGGAGCCCTAGCGTAACGCTAGGGCAGCCCTAACCTAAGGCTACGGGAGCCCTAGCCTAAGGCTAGGGGAGCCGGAGTCTAAGGCTAGGGGAGCCCTAGCCTAAGGCTAGAGGAGCCCTGGCCTAAGGCTAGGGGAGCCATAGCTAACGCTAGGGGAGCCCTGTCCTAAGCCTAGGGGTGCCCTGTTCTAAGGCTAGGGGAGCCCTAGCTAATGCTAGGGGAGCCCTAGCCTAAGGCTAGGGGAGCCCGAGTCTAAGGCTAGGGGAGCCCTAGCCTAAGCCTAGGGGTGCCCTATCCTAAGGCTAGTCGAGGCCTAGCCTTAGCCTAATCCGAGGGGTGCCCTAGCCTAAGGCTAGGGGAGCACTAGCCTTAGCCTAAGCCTAGGGGTGCCCTAGCCTTAGGCTAGGGGTGCCCTAGTCTAAGCCTAGGGGTGCCATAACCTAAGGCTAGAGGAGCCTAGCCTAAGCCTACGGGAGCCCTAGTCTTAGCCCAAGCTTAGGGGAGCCCTAGCTAAGGCTAGAGGAGCCCTAGCCTAAGGCTAAGGGAGCCCTATCCCAAGGATAGAGGAGCCCGAGCCTAAGGCTACGGGAGCCCTAGCCTAAGGCTAGGGGAGCCCTAGCCTTAGCCTAGGCTTAGGGGAGCCCTAGCCTAAGGCTAGAGGAGCCCTAGCCTAAGGTAAGGGGAGCCCTAGCCTAAGCCTAGGGGTGCCTTTGCCTAAGCCTAGGGGTGCCCTAACCTAAGGCTACAAGAGCCCTAGCCCAGGCTAGAGGAGCCATAGCCTAAGGCTAGAGGAGCCCTATCCTTAGCCTAAGCCTAGGGTTACCCTAGCCTAAGGCTAGGGGAGTCCTAGCCTAAGCCTAGGGGAGCCCGAGTCTAAGGCGAGGGGAGCCCTAGCCTAAAGCTAGGGGAGCCCTAGCCTAAGCCTAGGGGTGCCCTAGACTAAGGCTAGGAGAGACCTAGCCTAATGCTACGGGAGCCCTAGTCTAAGCCTAGGGGTGCCCTAGCCTAAGGCTAAAGTAGCCCTAGCCTTAGCCTAAGCCTAGGGGTGCCCTAGCCTAAGGTTACGGGAGCCCTAGCCTAAGGCTAGGGGAGCCCTAGCCTTAACCTCAGCCTAGGGGTGCCCTAGCCCAGCCAAGGGGAGCCCTAGCCTTAGCCTAAGCCTAGGGGTGCCCTAGCCTAAAGCTACGGGAGCCATAGCCTTAGCCTAAGCCTAGGTGTGCCATAGCCTAAGGCTAGGGGAGCCCTAGCCTAAGCCTAAGCCTAGGTGTGCCCTAGCCTAAGGCTAGGGGTGCCCGAGCCTACGGCACGGGGAGCACGAGCCCAATGCTAGGGGAGCCCGAGTCTAAGGCTAGGGGAGCCCTAGCCTAAGGCTACGGGAGCCTTAGCCCAACACTAGAGGAGCCCGAGCCTAAGGCTACGGGAGTCCTAGCCTAAGGCTTGGGGAGCCCTAGCCTTAGCCTAAGCTTAGGGGACCCCTAGCCTAAGGTTAGAGGAACGCTAGCCTAAGGCTACGGGAGCCCTAGCCCAAGGCTAGAGGAGCCCGAGCCTAAGGCTAGAGGAACCCCGAGCCTAAGGCTACGGGAGCCCTAGCCTAAGGCTAGAGGAGCCCTAGCCTAAACCTAAGGCTAGGGGTGCCCTAGCCTAAGCCTAGGGGTGCCCTAGCCTAAGGCTAGGAGAGCCCTAGCCTAAGGCTAGGAGAGCCCTAGCCTAAGGCTAGGAGAGCCCTAGCCTAAGGCTAGGAGAGCCCTAGCCTAAGGCTAGGGGAGCCATAGCCTTAGCCTAAGCCTAGGGGTGCCCTAGCCTAAGGCTAGGGGAGCACTATCCTAAGACTAGGGGAGCACTAGCCATAGCCTAAGCCTAGGTGTGCCCTAGCCTAAGCCTAGGTGTGCCCTAGCCTAAGGCTAGGGGAGCCATAGCCTAAGCCTAGGGGTGCCCTAGCCTAAGGCTCGGGGAGCCCTAACCTAAGCCTAGGGGTGCCCTAGCCTAAGGCTATAGGAGCCCTAGCCTAAGGCTAGGGGAGCCCTAGCTTAAGCCTAGGGGTGCCCTAGCCTAAGGCTAGGGGAGCGCTAGCCTATGCCTAGGGGAGCCCTAGCCTAAGCCTAGGGGAGCCTAGCCTAAGGCTAGGGGAGCCCGAGCTTTAGCCTAAGCCTAGGGGTGCCCTAACGTAAGCCTAGGGGTTCCCTAGCCTAAGGCTAGGGGAGCCCTAGGCTTCGCCTAAGCCTAGGGGAGCCCTAGCCTAAGGCTGGCGGAGCCCTAGCCTTAGCCTAAGCCTAGGTATACCCTAGCCTAAGCCTAGGGGTGCCCGAAGCTAAGGCTAGGGGAGCCCTAGCCATAGCCTAAGCCTAGGGGTGCCCTAGCCTAAGGCTACGGGAGCACTAGCCTAAGCCTAAGCCTAGGGGTGCCCTAGCCTAAGGTTAGGGGAGCCTAGCCTAAGGCTAGGGAAGCCCTAGCCTTAGCCTAAACCTAGGGGTGCCCTAGCCTAAGGCTAGAGGTACCCTAGCCTAAGGGTAGGGGATCCCTTGCCTTAGCCTAAGCCTAGGGGTGCCTTAGCCTTAGGCTCGGGGAGCCCTAACCTAAGCCTAGGGGTGCCCTACCCTAAGGCTATAGGAGCCCTAGCCTAAGGCTAGGGGAGCCCTAGCATAATCCTAAGCCTTGGGGAGCCCAGCATAAGGCTGGCGGAGCCCTGGCCTTAGCCTAAGTCCAGGGGTGCCCTAGCCTAAGGCTAGGGGAGCCCTAGCGTAAGGCTAGGGGAGCCCTAGCGTAAGGCTAGGGGAGCCCTAGCCTAAGGCTAGGGGAGCCCTAGCCTAAGGCTAGGGGAGCCCTAGCCTAAGGCTAGGGGAGCCCTAGCCTTAGCCTAAGCCTAGTGGTGCCCTAGCCTAAGGATAGGGGAGCCATAGCCTAAGGCTCGGGGAGTCCTAGCCTTAGCCTAAGCCTAGGGGTGTCCTAGCCTAAGGCTAGTGGAGCCCTAGCCTAAGGCTAGGGGAGCCCTAGCCTTAGCCAAAGCCTAGGGGTGCCCTAGCCTAAGGCTCGGGGAGCCCTAACCTAAGCCTAGGGGTGCCCTAACCTAAGGCTACAGGAGCCCTAGACTAAGGCTAGGGGAGCCCTAGCTTAAGCCTAGGGGTACCCTAGCGTAAGGCTAGGGGAGCGCTAGCCTATGCCTACGGGAGCCCTAGCCTAAGCCTAGGGGAGCCTAGCCTAAGGCTAGGGGAGCCCGAGCTTTAGCCTAAGCCTAGGGGTGCCCTAACGTAAGGCTAGGGGAGCCCTAGCCTAAGGCTAGGTGAGCCCTAGGCTTCGCCTAAAACTAGGGGAGCCCTAGCCTAAGGCTGGCGGAGCCCTAGCCTTAGCCTAAGCCTAGGTGTACCCTAGCCTAAGCCTAGGGGTGCCCGAAGCTAAGGCTAGGGGTGCCCTAGCCTAAGGCTAGGGTAGCCCTAGCCTCAGGCTCGGGGAGCCCTTGCCTTAGCCTAAGCCTAGGGGTGTCCTAGCCTAAGGCTAGTGGAGCCCTAGCCTAAGGCTAGGGAAGCCCTAGCCTTAGCCTAGGCCTCGGGGTGCCCTAACCTAAGGCTAGGGGAGCCTTGCATAAGGCTAGGGGAGCCCTAGCCTTAGCCTAAGCCTAGGGGTGCCTGAAACTAAGGCTAGGGGAGCTCTAGCTTTAGCTTAAGCTTAGGGGTGCCCTAGCCTAAGGCTAGGGGAGCCCTAGACTTAGCCTAAGCCTAGGGATGCCTTAGCCTAAGGCTAGGGGAGCCTTAGCCTAAGGCTAGGGGAGCCGTAGCCTTAGCCTAAGCCGAACGGTGCCCGAAACTAAGGTTAGGGGAGCCCTAGCCTTAGCCTAAGCCTAGGGGTTCCCTAGCCTAAGGCTAGGGGAGCCATAGCCTAAGGCTAGGGGAGCCATAGCCTAAGGCTAGTGGAGCCCTTGCCTTAGCCTAAGCCTAGGGGTGCCATAGCCTAAGGCTATGGGAGCCCTAGCCTAAGGCTAGTGGTGCCCTAGCCTAAGGCTAGGGGAGCCCTAGCCCAAGGCCAGGGGAGCCCTAGCCTAAGGCGAGGGGAGCCCTAGCCTTAGCCTAAACCTAGGGGAGCCCTAGCTTAAGGCTGGGGGATCCCTAGCCTAAGGCTACGGGAGCCCTAGCCTAAGGCTACGGGAGCCCTAGCCTAAGGCTAGGGGAGCCCTGGCATAAGCCTAGTTGTGCCCTGACCTTAGCCTAGTGGTGCCCGGGTCTAAGGCTAGGAGAGCCCTACCCTAATGCTAGGGGAGCCATAGCCTTAGCCTAAGCCTAGGGGAGCCCTAGCCTAAGGCTAGGGGAACCCTGGCTTAAGCCTAGGCGTGCCCTGGCCTAAGGCTAGGGGAGCCCTAGCGTAACGCTAGTGGAGCCCTAGCCTAAGGCTAGGGGAGCCCGAGTCTAAGGCTAGGGGAGCCCTAGCCTAAGCCTATGGGTGCCCTAGCCTAAGGCTAGGAGAGCCCTAGCCTTAGCTTAAGCCTAGGGGTGACCTAGGCTAAGCCTCGGGGTGCCTAGCCTAAGCCTAGGGGTGCACTAGTTTAAGCCTAGGGGTGCCCTAGCCTAAGGCTAAGGGAGCCCTAGCCTCAGGCTAAGGGAGCCCTTCCCTTAGCCTAAGCCTAAGTGTGCCCTAGCCTAAGGCTCGGGGATCTCTAGCCTTAGCCTAAGCCTAGGTGTCCCCTACCCTAAGGCTAGGGGAGCCCTAGCCTTAGGCTAGGGGAGCCGTAGCCTAAGCCTAAGCCTAGGGGTGCCAGACGCTAATGCTATGGGAGCCCTAGCCTTAGCCTAAGCCTATGGGTGCCCTAGCATAAGGCTAGGGGTGCCTGAGCCTATGGCTAGGGGAGCATAAGCCTAAGGCTAGGGGAGCCCGAGTCTAAGGCTAGGGGAACCCTAGCCTAATCCTAGGGGTGCCCTATCCTAAGGCTAGTCGAGCCCTAGCCTTAGCCTAATCCGAGGGGTGCCCTAGCCTAAGGCTAGGGTAGCCCTAGTCTTAGCCTAAGCCTAGGGGTGCCCTAGCCTTAGGCTAGGGGTGCCCTAGTCTAAGCCTAGGGGTGCCATAACCTAAGGCTAGAGGAGCCTAGCCTAAGCCTACGGGAGCCCTAGTCTTAGCCCAAGCTTAGGGGAGCCCTAGCCTAAGGCTAGAGGAGCCCTAGCCTAAGGCTAAGGGAGTCCTATCCCAAGGATAGAGGAGCCCGAGCCTAAGGCTACGGGAGCCCTAGCCTAAGGCTAGGGGAGCCCTAGCCTTAGCCTAGGCTTAGGGGAGCCCTAGCCTAAGGCTAGAGGAGCCCTAGCCTAAGGTTAGGGGAGCCCTAGCCTAAGCCTAAGCCTAGGGGTGCCCTAGCCTAAGCCTAGGGGTGCCTTGGCCTAAGCCTAGGGGTGCCCTACCTAAGGCTACGAGAGCCCTAGCCCAGGCTAGGGGAGCCCTAGCCTAAGGCTAGAGGAGCCCTATCCTTAGCCTAAGCCTAGGGTTACCCTAGCCTAAGGCTAGGGGAGTCCTAGCCTAAGCCTAGGGGAGCCCGAGTCTAAGGCTAGGGGAGCCCTAGCCTAAAGCTAGGGGAGCCCTAGCCTAAGCCTAGGGGTGCCCTAGACTAAGGCTAGGAGAGCCCTAGCCTAATGCTAGGGGAGCCCTAGTCTAAGCCTAGGGGTGCCCTAGCCTAAGGCTAAAGTAGCCCTAGCCTTAGCCTAAGCCTAGGGGTGCCCTAGCCTAAGGTTACGGGAGCCCTAGCCTAAGGCTAGGGGAGCCCTAGCCTTAGCCTAAGCCTAGGGGTGCCCTAGCCTAAAGCTACGGGAGCCCTAGCCTTAGCCTAAGCCTAGGTGTGCCATAGCCTAAGGCTAGGGGAGCCCTAGCCTTAGCCTAAGCCTAGGGGTGCCCTAGCATAAGGCTAGGGGTGCCTGAGCCTATGGCTAGGGGAGCATAAGCCTACGGCTAGGGGAGCCCGAGTCTAAGGCTAGGGGAACCCTAGCCTAATCCTAGGGGTGCCCTAGCCTAAGGCTAGGAGAGCCTTAGCCTAAGGCTAGGGGAGACCTAGCCTGAGCCTAAGCCTAGGGGTTCCCTAGCCTAAGGCTAGGGGAGCTCTAGCCTAAGGCTAAGGGAGCCCGAGCCTAAGGCTAGGGGAGCCCTAGCCTTAGCCTAAGCTTAAGGGAGCCCTGGCCTAAGCCTAGTTGTGCCCTGGCTTAAGCCTAGGGGTGCCCTGACCTAAGGCTAGGGGAGCCCTAGCGTAACGCTAGGGCAGCCCTAACCTAAGGCTACGGGAGCCCTAGACTAAGGCTAGGGGAGCCGGAGTCTAAGGCTAGGGGAGCCCTAGCCTAAGGCTAGAGGAGCCCTGGCCTAAGGCTAGGGGAGCCATAGCTAACGCTAGGGGAGCCCTGTCCTAAGCCTAGGGGTGCCCTGTTCTAAGGCTAGGGGAGCCCTAGCTAATGCTAGGGGAGCCCTAGCCTAAGGCTAGGGGAGCCCGAGTCTAAGGCTAGGGGAGCCCTAGCCTAAGCCTAGGGGTGCCCTATCCAAAGGCTAGTCGAGGCCTAGCCTTAGCCTAATCCGAGGGGTGCCCTAGCCTAAGGCTAGGGGAGCACTAGCCTTAGCCTAAGCCTAGGGGTGCCCTAGCCTTAGGCTAGGGGTGCCCTAGTCTAAGCCTAGGGGTGCCATAACCTAAGGCTAGAGGAGCCTAGCCTAAGCCTACGGGAGCCCTAGTCTTAGCCCAAGCTTAGGGGAGCCCTAGCTAAGGCTAGAGGAGCCCTAGCCTAAGGCTAAGGGAGCCCTATCCCAAGGATAGAGGAGCCCGAGCCTAAGGCTACGGGAGCCCTAGCCTAAGGCTAGGGGAGCCCTAGCCTTAGCCTAGGCTTAGGGGAGCCCTAGCCTAAGGCTAGAGGAGCCCTAGCCTAAGGTAAGGGGAGCCCTAGCCTAAGCCTAGGGGTGCCTTGGCCTAAGCCTAGGGGTGCCCTAACCTAAGGCTACAAGAGCCCTAGCCCAGGCTAGGGGAGCCATAGCCTAAGGCTAGAGGAGCCCTATCCTTAGCCTAAGCCTAGGGTTACCCTAGCCTAAGGCTAGGGGAGTCCTAGCCTAAGCCTAGGGGAGCCCGAGTCTAAGGCGAGGGGAGCCCTAGCCTAAAGCTAGGGGAGCCCTAGCCTAAGCCTAGGGGTGCCCTAGACTAAGGCTAGGAGAGACCTAGCCTAATGCTAGGGGAGCCCTAGTCTAAGCCTAGGGGTGCGTTAGCCTAAGGCTAAAGTAGCCCTAGCCTTAGCCTAAGCCTAGGGGTGCCCTAGCCTAAGGTTACGGGAGCCCTAGCCTAAGGCTAGGGGAGCCCTAGCCTTAACCTCAGCCTAGGGGTGCCCTAGCCCAGCCAAGGGGAGCCCTAGCCTTAGCCTAAGCCTAGGGGTGCCCTAGCCTAAAGCTACGGGAGCCATAGCCTTAGCCTAAGCCTAGGTGTGCCATAGCCTAAGGCTAGGGGAGCCCTAGCCTAAGCCTAAGCCTAGGTGTGCCCTAGCCTAAGGCTAGGGGTGCCCGAGCCTACGGCACGGGGAGCACGAGCCCAAGGCTAGGGGAGCCCGAGTCTAAGGCTAGGGGAGCCCTAGCCTAAGGCTACGGGAGCCTTAGCCCAACACTAGAGGAGCCCGAGCCTAAGGCTACGGGAGTCCTAGCCTAAGGCTTGGGGAGCCCTAGCCTTAGCCTAAGCTTAGGGGACCCCTAGCCTAAGGTTAGAGGAGCGCTAGCCTAAGGCTACGGGAGCCCTAGCCCAAGGCTAGAGGAGCCCGAGCCTAATGCTAGAGGAACCCCGAGCCTAAGGCTACGGGAGCCCTAGCCTAAGGCTAGAGGAGCCCTAGCCTAAACCTAAGGCTAGGGGTGCCCTAGCCTAAGCCTAGGGGTGCCCTAGCCTAAGGCTAGGAGAGCCCTAGCCTAAGGCTAGGAGAGCCCTAGCCTAAGGCTAGGGGAGCCATAGCCTTAGCCTAAGCCTAGGGGTGCCCTAGTCCAGGCTAGGAGAGCCCTAGCCTAAGGCTTGAGGAGCCCTATCCTTAGCCTAAGCCTAGGGGTGCCCTACCCTAAGGCGAGGAGAGCCCTAGCCTAAGGCTAGGGGAGCCCTAGCCTTAGCCTAAGCCTAGGGGTGCCCTAGGCTAAGCCTAGGGGTGCCCTAGCCTAAGCCTAGGGGTGCCCTAGCCTAAGGCTAGGGGAGCTCTAGCCTAAGGCTACGGGAGCCCGAGCCTAAGGCTAGGGGAGCCCTAGCCTTAGCCTAAGCTTAAGGGAGCCCTGGCCTAAGCCTAGTTGTGCCCTGGCTTAAGCCTAGGGGTGCCCTGGCCTAAGGCTAGGGGAGCCCTAGCGTAACGCTACGGCAGCCCTAACCTAAGGCTAGGGGAGCCCTAGACTAAGGCTAGGGGAGCCGGAGTGTAAGGCTAGGGGAGCCCTAGCCTAAGGCTAGGGGAGCCCTGGCCTAAGGCTAGGGGAGCCATAGCTAACGCTAGGGGAGCCCTGTCCTAAGCCTAGGGGTGCCCTGTTCTAAGGCTAGGGGAGCGCTAGCTAATGCTAGGGGAGCCCTAGCCTAAGGCTAGGGGAGCCCGAGTCTAAGGCTAGGGGAGCCCTAGCTTAAGGCTAGGGGTGCCCTAGCCTAAGGATAGGAGAGCCCTAGCCAAAGGCTCGGTGAGCCCTAGCCTTAGCCTAAGACTAGTGGTGCCCTAGGCTAAGCCTAGGGGTGCCCTATCCTAAGCCCTGGGGTGCCCTATCCTAAGGCTAGTGGAGCCCTAGCCTTAGCCTAATCCGAGGGGTGCCCTCGCCTAAGGCTAGGGGAGCCCTAGCCTTAGCCTAAGCCTAGGGGAGCCCTAGCCTTAGCCTAAGCCTAGGGGTGCCCTAGCCTTAGGCTAGGGGTGCCCTAGTCTAAGCCTAGGGGTGCCATAACCTAAGGCTAGAGGAGCCTAGCCTAAGCCTACGGGAGCCCTAGTCTTAGCCCAAGCTTAGGGGAGCCCTAGCCTAAGGCTAGAGGAGCCCTAGCCTAAGGCTAAGGGAGCCCTATCCCAAGGATAGAGGAGCCCGAGCCTAAGGCTACGGGAGCCCTAGCCTAAGGCTAGGGGAGCCCTAGCCTTAGCCTAGGCTTAGGGGAGCCCTAGCCTAAGGCTAGAGGAGCCCCAGCCTAAGGCTAGGGGACCCGTAGCCTAAGCCTAAGCCTAGGGGTGCCCTAGCCTAAGCCTAGGGGTGCCTTGGCCTAAGCCTAGGGGTGCCCTAGCCTAAGGCTACGAGAGCCCTAGCCTAAGGCTAGGGGAGCCCTAGCCTTAGCCTAAGCCGAGGGGTTCCCTAGCCCAGGCTAGGGGAGCCCTAGCCTAAGGCTAGGGGAGCCCTATCCTTAGCCTAAGCCTAGGGTTACCCTAGCCTTAGGCTAGGAGAGTCCTAGCCTAAGGTTAGGGGAGCCCGAGTCTAAGGCTAGGGGAGCCCTAGCCTAAAGCTAGGGGAGCCCTAAGCTAAGCCTAGGGGTGCCGTAGACTAAGGCTATGAGAGCCCTAGCCTAAAGCTAGGGGAGCCCTAGTCTAAGCCTAGGGGTGCCCTAGCCTAAGGCTAAAGTAGCCCTAGCCTTAGCCTAAGCATAGGGGTGCCCTAGCCTAAGGTTACGGGAGCCCTAGCCTAAGGCTAGGGGAGCCCTAGCCTTAACCTAAGCCTAGGGGTGCACTAGCCCAGCCAAGGGGAGCCCTAGCCTTAGCCTAAGCCTAGGGGTGCCCTAGCCTAAGGCTACGGGAGTCCCAGCCTTAGCCTAAGCCTAGGTGTGCCATAGCCTAAGGCTAGGGGAGCCCTAGCCTTAGCTTAAGCCTAGGTGTGCCCTAGCCTAAGGCTAGGGGTGCCCGAGCCTACGGCTAGGGGAGCACGAGCCCAAGGCTAGGGGAGCCCGAGTCTAAGGCTAGGGGAGCCCTAGCCTAAGGCTACGGGAGCCCTAGCCCAACGCTAGAGGAGCCCGAGCCTAAGGCTACGGGAGTCCTAGCCTAAGGCTTGGGGAGCCCTAGCCTTAGCCTAAGCTTAGGGGACCCCTAGCCTAAGGCTAGAGGAGCCCTAGCCTAAGGCTACGGGAGCCCTAGCCCAAGGCTAGAGTAGCCCGAGCCTAAGGCTAGAGGAACCCGAGCCTAAGGCTACGGGAGCCCTAGCCTAAGATTAGAGGAGCCCTAGCCTAAGCCTATGGCTAGGGGTGCCCTAGCCTAAGCCTAGGGGTGCCCTAGCCTAAGGCTAGGAGAGCCCTAGCCTAAGGCTAGGGGAGTCATAGCCTTAGCCTAAGCCTAGGGGTGCCCTAGTCCAGTCTAGGAGAGCCCTAGCCTATTGCTTGAGGAGCCTTATCCTTAGCCTAAGCCTAGGGGTGCCCTACCCTAAGGCGAGGAGAGCCCTAGCCTAAGGCTAGGGGAGCCCTAGCCTTAGCCTAAGCCTAGTGGTGCCCTAGGCTAAGCCTAGGGGTGACCTAGCCTAAGCCTAGGGGTGCCCTATCCTAAGGCTAGTCGAGCCCTAGCCTTAGCCTAATCCGAGGGGTGCCCTAGCCTAAGGCTAGGGGAGCCCTAGCCTTAGCCTAAGCCTAGGGGTGCCCTAGCCTTAGGCTAGGGGTGCCCTAGTCTAAGCCTAGGGGTGCCATAACCTAAGGCTAGAGGAGCCTAGCCTAAGCCTACGGGAGCCCTAGTCTTAGCCCAAGCTTAGGGGAGCCCTAGCCTAAGGCTACGGGAGCCCTATCCCAAGGCTAGAGGAGCCCGAGCCTAAGGCTACGGGAGCCCTAGCCTAAGGCTAGGGGAGCCCTAGCCTTAGCCTAGGCTTAGGGGAGCCCTAGCCTAAGGCTAGAGGAGCCCTAGCCGAAGGCTAGGGGAGCCCTAGCCTAAGCCTAAGCCTAGGGGTGCCCTAGCCTAAGCCTAGGGGTGCCTTGGCCTAAGCCTAGGGGTGCCCTAGCCTAAGGCTACGAGAGCCCCAGCCTAAGGCTAGGGGAGCCCTAGCCTTAGCCTGAGCCGAGGGGTTCCCTAGCCTAAGGCTAGGGGAGTCCTAGCCTAAGGCTAGCGGAGCCCGAGTCTAAGGCTAGGAGAGCCCTAGCCTAACGCTAGGGGAACCCTAATCTAAGCCTAGGGGTGCCCTAACCTAAGGCTAAAGTAGCCCTAGCCTTAGCCTAAGCCTAGGGGTGCCCTAGCCTAAGGTTACGGGAGCCCTAGCCTAAGGCTAGGGGAGCCCAAGCCATAACCTAAGCCTAGGGGTGCCCTAGCCCAGCCAAGGGGAGCCCTAGCCTTAGCCTAAGCCTAGGGGTGCCCTAGCCTAAGGCTACGGGAGCCCTAGCCTTTGCCTAAGCCTAGGTGTGCCATAGCCTAAGGCTAGGGGAGCCCTAGCCTTAGCCTAAGCCTAGGTGTGCCCTAGCCTAAGGCTAGGGGTGCCGAGCCTACGGCTAGGGGAGCACGAGCCCAAGGCTAGGGGAGCCCGAGTCTAAGGCTAGGGGAGCCCTAGCTTAAGGCTAGTGGTGCCCTAGCCTAAGGATAGGAGAGCCCTAGCCTAAGGCTCGGGTAGCCCTAGCCTTAGCCTAAGCCTAGGGGTGCCCTAGGCTAAGCCTAGGGGTGCCCTAGCCTAAGCCTAGGGGTGCCCTATCCTAAGGCTAGTCGAGCCCTAGCCTTAGCCTAATCCGATGGGTGCCCTAGCCTAAGGCTCGGGGAGCCCTAGCCTTAGGCTAGGGGAGCCGTAGACTAAGCCTAAGCCTAGGGGTGCCAGACGCTAATGCTATGAGAGCCCTAGCCTTAGCCTAAGCCTAGGGGTGCCCTAGCCTAAGGCTACGGGAGCCCTAGCCTTAACCTAAGCCTAGGGGTGCCCTGGCCTAAGGCTAGGGGAGCCCTAGCGTAACGCTAGGGCAGCCCTAACCTAAGGCTAGGGGAGCCCTAGACTAAGGCTAGGGGAGCCGGAGTCTAAGGCTAGGGGAGCCCTAGCCTAAGGCTAGGGGAGCCATGGCCTAAGGCTAGGGGAGCCATAGCTAACGCTAGGGGAGCCCTGTCCTAAGCCTAGGGGTGCCCTGTTCTAAGGCTAGGGGAGCCCTAGCTAATGCTAGGGGAGCCCTAGCCTAAGGCTAGGGGAGCCCGAGTCTAAGGCTAGGGGAGCCCTAGCTTAAGGCTAGGGGTGCCCTAGCCTAAGGATAGGAGAGACCTAGCCTAAGGCTCGGGGAGCCCTAGCCTTAGCCTAAGCCTAGTGGTGCCCTAGGCTAAGCCTAGGGGTGTCCTAGCCTAAGCCTAGGGGTGCCCTATCCTAAGGCTAGTCGAGCCCTAGCCTTAGCCTAATCCGAGGGGTGCCCTAGCCTAAGGCTAGGGGAGCCCTAGCCTTAGCCTAAGCCAAGGGGTGCCCTAGCCTTAGGCTAGGGGTGCCCTAGTCTAAGCCTAGGGGTGCCATAACCTAAGGCTAGAGGAGCCTAGCCTAAGCCTACGGGAGCCCTAGTCTCAGCCCAAGCTTAGGGGAGCCCTAGCCTAAGGCTAGAGGAGCCCTAGCCTAAGGCTAAGGGAGCCCTATCCCAAGGATAGAGGAGCCCGAGCCTAAGGCTACGGGAGGCCTAGCCTAAGGCTAGGGGAGCCCTAGCCTTAGCCTAGGCTTAGGGGAGCCCTAGCCTAAGGCTAGAGGAGCCCTAGCCTAAGGCTAGGGGAGCCCTAGCTTAAGCCTAAGCCTAGGGGTGCCCTAGACTAAGCCTAGGGGTGCCTTGGCCTAAGCCTAGGGGTGCGCTAGCCTAAGGCTATGAGAGCCCTAGCCCAGGCTAGGAGAGCCCTAGCCTAAGGCTAGAGGAGCCCTATCCTTAGCCTAAGCCTAGGGTTACCCTAGCCTAAGGCTAGGGGAGTCCTAGCCTAAGGCTAGGGGAGCCCGAGTCTAAGTCTAGGGGAGCCCTAGCCTAAAGCTAGGGGAGCCCTAGCCTAAGCCTAGGGGTTCCCTAGACTAAGGCTAGGAGAGCCCTAGCCTAACGCTAGGGGAGCCCTAGTCTAAGCCTAGGGGTGCCCTAGCCTAAGGCTAAAGTAGCCCTAGCCTTAGCCTAAGCCTAGGGGTGCCCTAGCCTAAGGTTACGGGAGCCCTAGCCTAAGGCTATGGGAGCCCTAGCCTTAACATAAGCCTAGGGGTGCCCTAGCCCAGCCAAGGGGAGCCCTAGCCTTAGCCTAAGCCTAGGGGTGCCCTAGCCTAAGGCTACGGGAGCCCTAGCCTTAGCCTAAGCCTAGGTGTGCCCTAGCCTAAGGCTAGGGGTGCCCGAGCCTACGGCTAGGGGAGCACGAGCCCAAGGCTAGGGGAGCCCGAGTCTGAGGCTAGGGGAGCCCTAGCCTAAGGCTACGGGAGCCTTAGCCCAACGCTAGAGGAGCCCGAGCCTAAGGCTACGGGAGTCCTAGCCTAAGGCTTGGGGAGCCCTAGCCTTAGCCTAAGCTTAGGGGACCCCTAGCCTAAGGCTAGAGGAGCCCTAGGCTAAGGCTACGGGAGCCCTAGCCCAAGGCTAGAGGAGCCCGAGCCTAAGGCTAGAGGAACCCTAGCCTAAGGCTACGGGAACCCTAGCCTAGGGCTAGAGGAGCCCTAGCCTAAGCCTAAGGCTAGGGGTGCCCTAGCCTAAGCCTAGGGGTGCCCTAGCCTAAGGCTAGGAGAGCCCTAGCCTAAGGCTAGGGGAGCCATAGCCTTAGCCTAAGCCTAGTGGTGCCCTAGTCCAGGTTGGGAGAGCCCTAGCCTAAGGCTTGAGGAGCCCTATCCTTAGCCTAAGCCTAGGGGTGCCCTACCCTAATGCGAGGAGAGCCCTAGCCTCAGGCTAGGGGAGCCCTAGCCTTAGCCTAAGCCTAGGGGTGCCCTAGGCTAAGCCTAGGGGTACCCTAGCCTAAGCCTAGGGGTGCCCTAGTAAGGCTAGGGGAGCCCGAGCTTAAAGCTAGGGGAGCCCTAGCCTTAGCCTAAGCCTAGCGGTGCCCTAGCCTAAGGCTAGGAGAGCCTTAGCGTAAGGCTATGGGAGCCCTAGCCTTAGCCTTAACCTAGGGGAGCCCTAGCCTTAGCCTAAGCTTAGGGGTGCCCTAGCCTAAGGCTAGGGGAGCCCTAGCCTAAGGTTTGGGGAGCCCTGGCCTAAGCCTAGGGGTGCCCTGGCCTAAGGCTAGGCGAACCCTAGCGTAACGCTAAGGGAGCCCTAGCCTAAGGCTAGGGGAGCCATAGCCTAAGGCTAGGGGAGCCTGAGTCTAAGCCTAGGGGAGCCCTAGCCTAAGCCTAGGGGTGCCCTAGCCTAAGGCTAAGGGAGCCCTAGCCTCAGGCTAGGGGAGCCCTTCCCTTAGCCTAAGCCTATGGGTGCACTAGCCTAAGGCTCGGGGAGCCCTAGCCTTAGCCTAAGCCTAGGTGTCACCTACCCTAAGGTTAGGGGAGCCCTAGCCTTAGGCTAGGGGAGCCGTAGCCTAAGCCTAAGCCTAGGGATGCCAGACGCTAATGCTATGGGAGCCCTAGCATTAGCCTAAGCCTAGGGGTGCCCTAGCATAAGGCAAGGGGTGCCTGAGCCTACGGCTAGGGGAGCATAAGCCTAAGGCTAGGGGAGCCCGAGTCTAAGGCTAGGGGAACCCTAGCCTAATCCTAGGGGTGCCCTAGCCTAAGGCTAGGAGAGCCTTAGCCTAAGGCTAGGGGAGACCTAGCCTGAGCCTAAGCCTAGGGGTTCCCTAGCCTAAGGCTAGGGGAGCTCTAGCCGAAGGCTACGGGAGCCCGAGCCTAAGGCTAGGGGAGCCCTAGCCTTAGCCTAAGTTTAAAGGAGCCCTGGCCTAAGCCTAGTTGTGCCCTGGCTTAAGCCTAGGGGTGCCCTGGCCTAAGGCTAGGGTAGCCCTAGCGTAACGCTAGGGCAGCCCTAACCTAAGGCTAGGGGAACCATAGACTAAGGCTAGGGGAGCCGGAGTCTAAGGCTAGGGGAGCCCTAGCCTAAGGCTAGGGGAGCCCTAGCCTAAGGCTAGGGGAGCCCTGGCCTAAGGCTAGGGGAGCCATAGCTAACGCTAGGGGAGCCCTGTCCTAAGCCTAGGGTTGCCCTGTTCTAAGGCTAGGGGAGCCCTAGCTAATGCTAGGGGAGCCCTAGCCTAAGGCTAGGGGAGCCCGAGTCTAAGGCTAGGGGAGCCCTAGCTTAAGGGTAGGGGTGCCCTAGCCTAAGGATAGGAGAGCCCTAGCCTAAGGCTCAGGGAGCCCTAGCCTTAGCCTAAGCCTAGTGGTGCCCTAGGCTAAGCCTAGGGGTGCCCTAGCCTAAGCCTAGGGGTGCCCTAGCCTAAGGCTAGGGGAGCCCTAGCCTTAGCCTAAGCCTAGGGGTGCCCTAGCCTTAGGCTAGGGGTGCCCTAGTCTAAGCCTAGGGGTGCCATAACCTAAGGCTAGAGGAGCCTAGCCTAAGCCTACGGGAGCCCTAGTCTTAGCCCAAGCTTAGGGGAGCCCTAGCCTAAGGCTACGGGAGCCCTATCCCAAGACTAGAGGAGCCCGCGCCTAAGGCTACGGGAGCCCTAGACTAAGGTTAAGGGAGCCCTAGCCTTAGCCTAGGCTTAGGGGAGCCCTAGCCTAAGGCTAGAGGAGCCCTTGCCTAAGGCTAGGGGAGCCCTAGCCTAAGCCTAAGCCTAGGGGTGCCCTAGCCTAAGCCTAGGGGTGCCTTGGCCTAAGCCTAGGGGTGCCCTAGCCTAAGGCTACGGGAGCCCTAGCCTTAGCCTAAGCCTAGGTGTGCCATAGCCTAAGGCTAGAGGAGCCCTAGCCTAAGCCTAAGGCTAGGGGTGCCCTAGCCTAAGCCTAGGGGTGCCCTAGCCTAAGGCTAGGAGAGCCCTAGCCTAAGGCTAGGGGAGCCATAGCCTTAGCCTAAGCCTAGTGGTGCCCTAGTCCAGGTTGGGAGAGCCCTAGCCTAAGGCTTGAGGAGCCCTATCCTTAGCCTAAGCCTAGGGGTGCCCTACCCTAAGGCGAGGAGAGCCCTAGCCTCAGGCTAGGGGAGCCCTAGCCTTAGCCTAAGCCTAGGGGTGCCCTAGGCTAAGCCTAGGGGTGCCCTAGCCTAAGCCTAGGGGTGCCCTAGTAAGGCTAGGGGAGCCCGAGCTTAAAGCTAGGGGAGCCCTAGCTTTAGCCTAAACCTAGCGGTGCCCTAGCCTAAGGCTAGGAGAGCCTTAGCGTAAGGCTATGGGAGCCCTAGCCTTAGCCTTAACCTAGGGGAGCCCTAGCCTTAGCCTAAGCTTATGGGTGCCCTAGCCTAAGGCTAGGGGAGCCCTAGCCTAAGGTTTGGGGAGCCCTGGCCTAAGCCTAGGGGTGCCCTGGCCTAAGGCTAGGCGAACCCTAGCGTAACGCTAAGGGAGCCCTAGCCTAAGGCTAGGGGAGCCATAGCCTAAGGCTAGGGGAGCCTGAGTCTAAGCCTAGGGGAGCCCTAGCCTAAGCCTAGGGGTGCCCTAGCCTAAGGCTAAGGGAGCCCTAGCCTCAGGCTAGGGGAGCCCTTCCCTTAGCCTAAGCCTAGGGGTGCACTAGCCTAAGGCTCGGGGAGCCCTAGCCTTAGCCTAAGCCTAGGTGTCACCTACCCTAAGGTTAGGGGAGCCCTAGCCTTAGGCTAGGGGAGCCGTAGCCTAAGCCTAAGCCTAGGGATGCCAGACGCTAATGCTATGGGAGCCCTAGCATTAGCCTAAGCCTAGGGGTGCCCTAGCATAAGGCAAGGGGTGCCTGAGCCTACGGCTAGGGGAGCATAAGCCTAAGGCTAGGGGAGCCCGAGTCTAAGGCTAGGGGAACCCTAGCCTAATCCTAGGGGTGCCCTAGCCTAAGGCTAGGAGAGCCTTAGCCTAAGGCTAGGGGAGACCTAGCCTGAGCCTAAGCCTAGGGGTTCCCTAGCCTAAGGCTAGGGGAGCTCTAGCCGAAGGCTACGGGAGCCCGAGCCTAAGGCTAGGGGAGCCCTAGCCTTAGCCTAAGCTTAAAGGAGCCCTGGCCTAAGCCTAGTTGTGCCCTGGCTTAAGCCTAGGGGTGCCCTGGCCTAAGGCTAGGGTAGCCCTAGCGTAACGCTAGGGCAGCCCTAACCTAAGGCTAGGGGAACCATAGACTAAGGCTAGGGGAGCCGGAGTCTAAGGCTAGGGGAGCCCTAGCCTAAGGCTAGGGGAGCCCTAGCCTAAGGCTAGGGGAGCCCTGGCCTAAGGCTAGGGGAGCCATAGCTAACGCTAGGGGAGCCCTGTCCTAAGCCTAGGGTTGCCCTGTTCTAAGGCTAGGGGAGCCCTAGCTAATGCTAGGGGAGCCCTAGCCTAAGGCTAGGGGAGCCCGAGTCTAAGGCTAGGGGAGCCCTAGCTTAAGGGTAGGGGTGCCCTAGCCTAAGGATAGGAGAGCCCTAGCCTAAGGCTCAGGGAGCCCTAGCCTTAGCCTAAGCCTAGTGGTGCCCTAGGCTAAGCCTAGGGGTGCCCTAGCCTAAGCCTAGGGGTGCCCTAGCCTAAGGCTAGGGGAGCCCTAGCCTTAGCCTAAGCCTAGGGGTGCCCTAGCCTTAGGCTAGGGGTGCCCTAGTCTAAGCCTAGGGGTGCCATAACCTAAGGCTAGAGGAGCCTAGCCTATGCCTACGGGAGCCCTAGTCTTAGCCCAAGCTTAGGGGAGCCCTAGCCTAAGGCTACGGGAGCCCTATCCCAAGACTAGAGGAGCCCGCGCCTAAGGCTACGGGAGCCCTAGACTAAGGTTAAGGGAGCCCTAGCCTTAGCCTAGGTTTAGGGGAGCCCTAGCCTAAGGCTAGAGGAGCCCTTGCCTAAGGCTAGGGGAGCCCTAGCCTAAGCCTAAGCCTAGGGGTGCCCTAGCCTAAGCCTAGGGGTGCCTTGGCCTAAGCCTAGGGGTGCACTAGCCTAAGGCTACGGGAGCCCTAGCCTTAGCCTAAGCCTAGGTGTGCCATAGCCTAAGGCTAGGGGAGCCCTAGCCTTAGCCTAAGCCTAGGTGTGCCCTTGCCTAAGGCTAGGGGTGCCCGAGCCTACGGCTAGGGGAGCACTAGCCCAAGGCTAGGGGAGCCCGAGTCTAAGGCTAGGGGAGCCCTAGCCTAAGGCTACGGGAGCCTTAGCCCAACGCTAGAGGAGCCCGAGCCTAAGGCTACAGGTATCCTAGCCTAAGGCTTGGGGAGCCCTAGCCCAAGGCTAGAGGAGCCCGAGCCTAAGGCTAGAGGAACCCTAGCCTAAGGCTACGGGAGCCCTAGCCTAAGGCTAGAGGAGCCCTACCCTAAGCCTAAGGCTAGGGGTGCCCTAGCCTAAGCCTAGGGGTGCCCTAGCCTAAGGCTAGGAGAGCCCTAGCCTAAGGCTAGGGGAGCCATAGCCTTAGCCTAAGCCTAGTGGTGCCCTAGTCCAGGCTGGCAGAGCCCTAGGGTAAGGCTTGAGGAGCCCTATTCTTAGCCTAAGCCTAGGGGTGCCCTACCCTAAGGCGAGGAGAGCCCTAGCCTAAGGCTAGGGGAGCCCTAGCCTTAGCCTAAGCCTAGGGGTGCCCTAGGCTAAGCCTAGGGGTGCGCTAGCCTAAGCCTAGTGGTGCCCTAGCCTAAGGCTAGGGGAGCCCGAGCTTAAGGCTAGGGGAGCCCTAGCCTTAGCCTAAGCCTATGGGTGCCCTAGGCTAAGCCTAGGGGTGCCCTAGCCTAAGGCTAGGAGAGCCTTAGCGTAAGGCTATGGGAGCCCTAGCCTTAGCCTTAACCTAGGGGAGCCCTAGCCTTAGCCTAAGCTTAGGGGTGCCCTAGCCTAAGGCTAGGGGAGCCGTAGCCTAAGGCTAGGGAAGCCCTGGCCTAAGCCTAGGGGTGCCCTGGCCTAAGGCTAGGCGAACCCTAGCATAACGCTAAGGGAGCCCTAGCCTAAGGCTAGGGGAGCCATAGCCTAAGGTTAGGGGAGCCTGAGTCTAAGCCTAGGGGAGCCCTAGCCTAAAGCTAGGGGAGCCCTAGCCTACGCCTAGGGATGCCCTAGCCTAAGGATAGGAGAGCCCTAGCTTTAGCTTAACCCTAGGGGTGCCCTAGGCTAAGCCTAGGGGTGCCTAGCCTAAGCCTAGGGGTGCACTAGTTTAAGCCTAGGGGTGCCCTAGCCTAAGGATAAGGGAGCCCTAGCCTCAGGCTAGGGGAGCCCTTCCCTTAGCCTAAGCCTAGGGGTGCCCTAGCCTAAGGCTCGGGGAGCCCTGGCCTTAGCCTAAGCCTAGGTGTCACCTACCCTAAGGCTAGCGGAGCCCTAGCCTTAGGCTAAGGGAGCCGTAGCCTAAGCCTAAGCCTAGGGGTGCCAGACGCTAATGCTATGGGAGCCCTAGCATTAGCCTAAGCCTAGGGGTGCCCTAGCATAAGGCAAGGGGTGCCTGAGCCTACGGCTAGGGGAGCATAAGCCTAAGGCTAGGGGAGCCCGAGTCTAAGGCTAGGGGAACCCTAGCCTAATCCTAGGGGTGCCCTAGCCTAAGGCTAGGAGAGCCTTAGCCTAAGGCTAGGGGAGACCTAGCCTGAGCCTAAGCCTAGGGGTTCCCTAGGCTAAGGCTAGGGGAGCTCTAGCCTAAGGCTACGGGAGCCCGAGCCTAAGGCTAGGGGAGCCCTAGCCTTAGCCTAAGCTTAAAGGAGCCCTGGCCTAAGCCTAGTTGTGCCCTGGCTTAAGCCTAGGGGTGCCCTGGCCTAAGGATAGGAGAGCCCTAGCCTAAGGCTCAGGGAGCCCTAGCCTTAGCCTAAGCCTAGTGGTGCCCTAGGCTAAGCCTAGGGGTGCCCTAGCCTAAGCCAAGGGGTTCCCTATCCTAAGGCTAGTCGAGCCCTAGCCTTAGCCTAAGCCTAGGGGTGCCCTAGCCTTAGGCTAGGGGTGCCCTAGTCTAAGCCTAGGGGTGCCATAACCTAAGGCTAGAGGAGCCTAGCCTAAGCCTACGGGAGCCCTAGTCTTAGCCCAAGCTTAGGGGAGCCTTAGCCTAAGGCTACGGGAGCCCTATCCCAAGACTAGAGGAGCCCGCGCCTAAGGCTAGAGGAGCCCTAGCCAAAGGCTAGGGGAGCCCTAGCATAAGCCTAAGCCTTGGGGTGCCCTAGCCTAAGCCTAGGGGTGCCTTGGCCTAAGCCTAGGGGTGCCCTAGCCTAAGGCTACGAGACCGCTAGCCTAAGGCTAGGGGAGCCCTAGCCTTAGCCTAAGCCGAGGGGTTCCCTAGCCCAGGCTTGGGGAGCCCTAGCCTAAGGCTAGAGGAGCCCTATCCTTAGCCTAAGCCTAGGGTTACCCTAGCCTAAGGCTAGGGGAGTCCTAGCCTAAGGCTAGGGGAGCCCGAGTCTAAGGCTAGGGGAGCCCTAGCCTAAAGCTAGGGGAGCCCTAGCCTAAGCCTAGGGGTGCCCTAGACTAAGGCTAGGAGAGCCCTAGCCTAACGCTAGGGGAACCCTAGTCTAAGCCTAGGGGTGCCCTAGCCTAAGGCTAAAGTAGCCCTAGCCTTAGCCTAAGCCTAGGGGTGCCCTAGCCTAAGGTTACGGGAGCCCTAGCCTAAGGCTAGGGGAGCCCTAGCCTTAACCTAAGCCTAGGGGTGCCCTAGCCCAGCCAAGGGGAGCCCTAGCCTTAGCCTAAGCCTAGGGGTGCCCTAGCCTAAGGCTACGGGATCCCTAGCCTTAGCCTAAGCCTAGGTGTGCCATAGCCTAAGGCTAGGGGAGCCCTAGCCTTAGCCTAAGCCTAGGTGTGCCCTAGCCTAAGGCTAGGGGTGCCCGAGCCTACGGCTAGGGGAGCACGAGCCCAAGGCTAGGGGAGCCCGAGTCTAAGGCTAGGGGAGCCCTAGCCTAAGGCTACGGGAGCCCTAGCCCAACGCTAGAGGAGCCCGAGCCTATGGCTAAGGGAGTCCTAGCCTAAGGCTTAGGGAGCCCTAGCCTTAGCCTAAGCTTAGGGGACCCCTAGCCTAAGGCTAGAGGAGCCCTAGGGTAAGGCTACGGGAGCCCTAGCCCAAGGCTAGAGGAGCCGGAGCCTAAGGCTAGAGGAACCCGAGCCTAAGGCTACGGGAGCCCTAGCCTAAGGCTAGAGGAGCCCTAGCCTAAGCCTAAGGCTAGGGGTGCCCTAGCCTAAGCCTAGGAGTGCCCTAGCCTAAGGCTAGGAGAACCCTAGCCTAAGGCTAGGGGAGCCATAGCCTTAGCCTAAGCCTAGGGGTGCCCTAGTCCAGGCTAGGAGAGCCCTAGCCTAAGGCTTGAGGAGCCGTATCCTTAGCCTAAGCCAAGGGGTGCCCTACCCTAAGGCGAGGAGAGCCCTAGCCTAAGGCTAGGGGAGCCCTAGCCTTAGCCTAAGCCTAGGGGTGCCCTAGGCTAAGCCTAGGGGTGCCCTAGCCTAAGCCTAGGGGTGCCCAAGCCTAAGGCTAGTGGAGCCCGAGCTTAAGGCTAGGGGAGCCCTAGCCTTAGCCTAAGCCTATGGGTGCCCTAGGCTAAGCCTAGAGGTGCCCTAGCCTAAGGCTAGGAGAGTCTTAACGTAAGGCTATGGGAGCCCTAGCCTTAGCCTTAACCTAGAGGAGCCCTAGCCTTAGCCTAAGCTTAGGGGTGCCCTAGCCTAAGGCAAGGGGAGCCCTGGCCTAAGCCTAGGGGTGCCCTGGCCTAAGGCTAGGGGAACCCTAGCGTAACGCGAAGGGAGCCCTAGCCTAAGGCTAGGGGAGCTATAGCCTAAGGCTAGAGGAGCCTGAGTCTAAGCCTAGGGGAGCCCTACCCTAAAGCTAGGGGAGCCCTAGCCTAAGCCTAGAGGTGCCCTAGCCTAAGGATAGGAGAGCCCTAGCCTAAGGCTCGGGGAGCCCTAGCCTTAGCCTAAGCCTAGTGGTGCCCTAGGCTAAGCCTAGGGGTGCCCTAGCCTAAGCCTAGGGGTGCCCTACCCTAAGGCTAGTCGAGCCCCAGCCTTAGCCTAATCCGAGGGGTGCCCTAGCCTAAGGCTAGGGGAGCCCTAGCCTTAGCCTAAGCCTAGGGGTGCCCTAGCCTAAGGTTACGGGAGCCCTAGCCTAAGGCTACGGGTGTCCTAGCCTAAGGCTAGGGGAGCCCTAGCCTAAGGCTAGGGGAGCCACGGCCTAAGGCTAGGGAAGCCCTAGCCTAGCCTATGGGTGCCCTAGCCTAAGGCTAGGGGAGCCCTAGCCATTGCCTAGGCCTACAGGTGCCCTAGCCCAACTAGGGGAGCCCTAGCCTAAGGCTAGGGGATCCCTAGCCTTAGCCTAAGCCTAGCGGAGCCATAGCCTAAGGCAACGGGAGCCCTAGCCTTAGCCTAAGCCTAGGGGTGCCCTAGCCTAAGGCTAGGGGTGCCCGAGCCTACGGTTAGGGGAGCACGAGCCCAAGGCTATTGGACCCTGAGTCTAAGGCTAGGGAAGCCCTAGCCTAAGCCTAGGTGTGCCCTAGCCTATGGCTAGGAGAGCCTTAGCCTAAGGCTAGGGGAGCCCTAGCCTTAGCCTAAGCCTAGTAGTGCCCTAGTCTAAGGCTAGGGAAGCCCAAGCCTAAGGCTACGGGAGCCCTAGCCCAAGGCTAGAGGAGCCCGAGCCTAAGGCTACGGGAGCCCTAGCCTTAGCCTAAGCTTAGGGGAGCCCTAGCCTAAGGCTAGAGGAGCCCTAGCCTAAGCCTAGGGGTGCCTTAGTTTAGGCTAGGGGAACCCTAGCCTTAGCGTAAGCCTAGGGCTTCCTAGCCTAAGCCTTGGGGTGCCCTAGCCTAAGCCTAGGGGTGCCCTAGCCTAAGCCTAGGGGTGCCCTAGCCTAAGCCTAGGGGTGCCCTGGCCTAAGGCTAGGGGAACCCTAGCGTAACGCGAAGGGAGCCCTAGCCTAAGGCTAGGGGAGCTATAGCCTAAGGCTAGAGGAGCCTGAGTCTAAGCCTAGGGGAGCCCTACCCTAAAGCTAGGGGAGCCCTAGCCTAAGCCTAGAGGTGCCCTAGCCTAAGGATAGGAGAGCCCTAGCCTAAGGCTCGGGGAGCCCTAGCCTTAGCCTAAGCCTAGTGGTGCCCTAGGCTAAGCCTAGGGGTGCCCTAGCCTAAGCCTAGGGGTGCCCTACCCTAAGGCTAGTCGAGCCCCAGCCTTAGCCTAATCCGAGGGGTGCCCTAGCCTAAGGCTAGGGGAGCCCTAGCCTTAGCCTAAGCCTAGGGGTGCCCTAGCCTAAGGTTACGGGAGCCCTAGCCTAAGGCTACGGGTGTCCTAGCCTAAGGCTAGGGGAGCCCTAGCCTAAGGCTAGGGGAGCCACGGCCTAAGGCTAGGGAAGCCCTAGCCTAGCCTATGGGTGCCCTAGCCTAAGGCTAGGGGAGCCCTAGCCATTGCCTAGGCCTACAGGTGCCCTAGCCCAACTAGGGGAGCCCTAGCCTAAGGCTAGGGGATCCCTAGCCTTAGCCTAAGCCTAGCGGAGCCATAGCCTAAGGCAACGGGAGCCCTAGCCTTAGCCTAAGCCTAGGGGTGCCCTAGCCTAAGGCTAGGGGTGCCCGAGCCTACGGTTAGGGGAGCACGAGCCCAAGGCTATTGGACCCTGAGTCTAAGGCTAGGGAAGCCCTAGCCTAAGCCTAGGTGTGCCCTAGCCTATGGCTAGGAGAGCCTTAGCCTAAGGCTAGGGGAGCCCTAGCCTTAGCCTAAGCCTAGTAGTGCCCTAGTCTAAGGCTAGGGAAGCCCAAGCCTAAGGCTACGGGAGCCCTAGCCCAAGGCTAGAGGAGCCCGAGCCTAAGGCTACGGGAGCCCTAGCCTTAGCCTAAGCTTAGGGGAGCCCTAGCCTAAGGCTAGAGGAGCCCTAGCCTAAGCCTAGGGGTGCCTTAGTTTAGGCTAGGGGAACCCTAGCCTTAGCGTAAGCCTAGGGCTTCCTAGCCTAAGCCTTGGGGTGCCCTAGCCTAAGCCTAGGGGTGCCCTAGCCTAAGCCTAGGGGTGCCCTAGCCTAAGCCTAGGGGTGCCCTAGCCTTAGCCTAAGCCTAGGGGTGCCATAGCCTAAGCCCAGGGGTGCCCTAGCCAAAGCCTAGGGGTGTCCAGGCCTTAGGCTACGGGAGCCCTAGCCTTAGCCTATGCCTATGGCTGCCCTAGCCTAAACCTAGGGGTGCCCTAGCCTATACCTAGGGGTGCCCTAGCCTTAGGCTAGCTGAGCCCTAGCCTTAGCCTAAGCCTAGGGGTGCCCTAGCTTAAGCCTAGGGGTGCCCTAGCCTAAGCCTAGGGGTGCCCTTGCCTAAGCCTAGGGGTGCCCTAGCCTTAGGCTAGGGGAACCCTAGCCTTAGCCTAAGCATAGGGGTGCCCTAGCCTAAGACTAGGGGTGCCCTATGCTAAGCTTAGGGGTGCAATAGCCTAAGCCTAGGGGTGCACTAGCCTAAGCCTAGTGGTGCCCTGGGTTAGCCTAGGGGAGCCCTAGGCTTACCCTAAGACTAGGGGTGCCCTAGCATA
Source organism: Tenrec ecaudatus (assembly GCF_050624435.1). NCBI lineage: Eukaryota > Metazoa > Chordata > Mammalia > Afrosoricida > Tenrecidae > Tenrec > Tenrec ecaudatus. Next base: position 120,192 of record NW_027459291.1, on the reverse strand, counting down.
AGCCTATGGGGGCCCTAACCTAAGCCTAGGGGTGCCCTGGCCTAAGCCTAGGGGTGCTCTAGCCTTAGGCTAGGGGAGCCCTAGCCTTAGCCTAAGTCTAGGGGTGCCCTAGCCTAAGCCTAGGGGTGACCTAGCCTGAGCCTAGGGGAGCCCTAGCCTTAGCCTAAGACAAGGGGTGCCCTAGCCTAAGCCTAGGGGTGCCCTAGCCTGAGCCTAGGTGTGCCCTAGCCTGAGCCTACGGGTGCCCTAGCCTGAGGATAGGGGAGCCCTAGCGTTAGTCTAGCCTAGGATTGCCATAGCCTAAGCCTAGGGGTGTCATAGCCTGAGTCTATGGGTGCACTAGCCTGAGGCTAGGGGAGCCGTAGCATTAGCCTAAGCCTAGGGGAGCCCTAGCTAAAGCCTAGGTGTGCCCTAGCCTAAGCCTAGGGGTGCCCTAGCCTAAGCCTAGGTGTGCCCTAGCCTTAGGCTAGGGGAGCCCGAGCCTTAGCCTAAGCCAAGGGGTGCCCTAGCCTAAGCTTAGGGGTGCCCTAGCCTAAGCCTATAGGTGCCCTAGCCTAAGCTTAGGGGTGCCCTAGCCTGAGTCGGGGTGCCCTAACCTGAGGCTAGTGGAGCTGTTGCCTTAGCATAAGTCTAGGGGTGCCCTGGCCTAAGCCTAGGGGTGCCCTACCTAAGCCTAGGGGTGCCCTAGCCTTTGGCTAGGGGTCCCCTAGCCTAAGCCTACGGGTGCCCTAGCCTGACGCTAGGGGAGCCGTAGCCTTAGTCTATCCTAGGATTGCCCTAGCCTAAGCCTTGGGGTGCCATAGCCTAAGTGTAGGGGTGCCCTAGCCTGAGGCTAGGGGAGCGGTAGCCTTAGCCTAAGCCTAGGGCTGTCCTAGCCTGAGCCTACGGGTGCCCTAGACTGAGGTTAGGGGAGCCCTAGCCTTAGTCTAGTCTAGGATTGCCCTAGCCTAAGCCTAGGGGTGCCATAGCCTGAGTCTAGGGGTGCCCTAGACTGAGGCTGAGAGAGCCGTAGCCTTAGCCTAAGCCTAGGGGTGCCCTAGCCTAAGCCTAGGGGTGCCCTAGCCTAAGCCTAGGGGTGCCCTAGCCTAAGCCTAGGGGTGCACTAGCCTTAGGCTAGGGGAGCCCTAGCCTTAGCCTTAGCCTAGGGGTGCCCTAGCCTAAGCCTAGGGGTGCCCTAGCCTGAGCCTAGGAGTTCCCTAGCCTAAGCCTAGGGGTGCCCTAGCCTAAGCCTAGGGGTGCCCTAGCCTAAGGCTAGCGGTGCCCTAGCCTAACCCTAGGGATGCCCTAGCCTTAGGCTAGGGGAGCCCTAGCCTTAGCCTAAGCCTAGGGGTTCCCTAGCCTAAGCCTAGGGGTGCCCTAGCCTAAACCTAGGGGTGCCCTAGCCTTAGGCTATGTGAACCCTAGCCTTAGTTTAATCCTAGGGCTGCCCTAGCCTAAGTTTAGGGGTGGCCAAGCCTCAGGCTAGGGTTGCCAAGCCTAAGCCTAGGGGTGCCCTAGCCTAAGCCTAGGTCTGTCCTAGCCTAAGCCTAGGGCTGCCCTAGCCTAAGCCTAGGGGTGCCCTAGCCTGAGCCTAGGGGTGCCCTAGCCTGAGGCTAGGGGAGCCTTAGCCTTAGCCTAAGCCTAGGGGAGGCCTAGCCAAAGCCTAGGGGTGCTCTAGCCTAAGCCTCGGGGTGCCCTAGCCTAAGCCTAGGTGTGCCCTAGCCTTAGGCTAGGGGATCCCTAGCCTTAGCCTAAGCCAAGGCGTGCACTAGCCTAAGCCTAGGTGTGCCCTAGCCTAAGCCTACAGGTGCTGTAGCCTAAGCTTACGGGTGCCCTAGCCTGAGTCTCGGGGTGCCCTAACCTGAGGCTAGTGGAGCCGTTGCCTTAGCCTAAGTCTAGGGCTGCCCAAGCCTGAGCCTAGGGGTCCCCTAACCTTAGGCTAGGGGAGCCCTAGCCTTAGCCTAAGCATAGGGGTGCCCTAGCTTTAGGCTAGGGGAGCCCGAGCCTTAGTCTAGCCTAGGATCGCCCTAGCCTAAGCTTAGGGGTGCCATAGCCTGAGTCTAGGGGTGCCCTAGCCTGAGGCTAAGGGAGCCGTAGCCTTAGCCTAAGCCTAGGGGTGCCCTAGCCTGAGCCTAGGGGAGCCCTAGCCTTAGCCTAGGCTTAGGGGAGCCCTAGCCTAAGGCTAGAGGAGCCCTAGCCTAAGGCTAGGGGTGCCCTAGCCTAAGGCTAGGAGAACCCTAGCCTAAGGCTAGGGGAGCCCTAGCCTTAGACTAAGCCGAGGGGTTCCCTAGCCCAGGCTAGGGGAGCCCTAGCCTAAGGCTAGAGGAGCCCTATCCTTAGCCTAATCCTAGGGTTACCCTAGCATAAGGCTAGGGGAGTCCTAGCCTAAGGCTAGGGGAGCCCGAGTCTAAGGCTAGGGGAGCCCTAGACTAAAGCTAGGGGAACCCTAGCCTAAGCCTAGGGGTGCCCTAAACTAAGGCTAGGAGAGCCCTAGCCTAACGCTAGGGGAGCCCTAGCATAAGCCTAGGGGTGCCCTAGCCTAAGGCTAAAGTAGCCATAGCCTTAGCCTAAGCCTAAGGGTGCCCTAGCCTAAGGTTACGGGAGCCCTAGCCTAAGGCTAGGGGAGCCCTAGCCTTAACCTTAGCCTAGGGGTGCCCTAGCCCAGCCAAGTGGAGCCCTAGCCTTAGCCTAAGCCTAGGTGTGCCATAGCCTAAGGCTAGGGGAGCCCTAGCCGTAGCCTAAGCCTAGGTGTGCCCTAGCCTAAGGCTAGGGGTGCCCGAGCCTACGGCTAGGGGAGCACGAGCCCAAGGCTAAGGGAGCCCGAGTCTAAGTCTAGGGGAGCCCTAGCCTAAGGCTACGGGAGCCCTAGCCCAACGCTAGAGGAGCCCGAGCCTAAGGCTACGGGAGTCCTAGCCCAAGGCTAGAGGAGCCCGAGCGTAAGGCTAGAGGAACCCAAGCCTAAGGATACGGGAGCCCTAGCCTAAGGCTAGAGGAGCCCTAGCCTAAGCCTAAGGCTAGGGGTGCCCTAGCCTAAGGCTAGGAGAGCCCTAGCCTAAGGCTAGGGGAGCCATAGCCTTAGCCTAAGCCTAGGGGTGGCCTAGTCCAGGCTAGGAGAGCCCTAGCCTAAGGCTTGAGGAGCCCTATCCTTAGCCTAAGCCTAGGGGTGCCCTACCCTAAGGCGAGGAGAGCCCTAGCCTAAGGATAGGGGAGCCCTAGCCTTAGCCTAAGCCTATGGGTGCCCTAGGCTAAGCCTAGGGGTGCCCTAGCCTAAGGCTAGGAGAGCCTTAGCGTAACGCTATGGGAGCACTAGCCTTAGCCTTAACCTAGGGGAGCCCTAGCCCAAGTCTAGGGGAGCCCTAGCCTAAGGCTAGGGGAGCCCTGGCCTAAGCCTAGGGGTGCCCTGGCCTAAGGCTAGGGGAACCCTAGCGTAACGCTAAGGGAGCCCTAGCCTAAGGCTAGGGGAGCCATAGCCTAAGGCTAGGGTAGCCTGAGTCTAAGCCTAGGGGAGCCCTAGCCTAAAGCTAGGGGAGCCCTAGCCTAAGCCTAGGGGTGCCCTAGCCTAAGGATAGGAGAGCCCTAGCCTAAGGATAGGAGAGCCCTAGCTTAAGGCTCGGGGAGCCCTAGCCTTAGACTAAGCCTAGTGGTGCCCTAGGCTAAGCCTAGGGGTGCCCTAGCCTAAGCCTAGGGGTGCCCTATCCTAAGACTAGTCGAGCCCTAGCCTTAGCCTAATCCGAGGGGTGCCCTAGCCTAAGGCTAGGGGTGCCCAAGCCTAAGCCTAGGTGTGCCCTAGCCTAAGGCTAGGAGAGCCTTAGCCTAAGGCTAGGGGAACCCTAGCCTTAGCCTAAGCCTAGGAGTGCCCTAGTCTAAGGCTAGGGAAGCCCAAGCCTAAGGCTACGGGAGCCCTAGCCAAGGCTAGAGGAGCCCGAGCCTTAGGCTACGGGAGCCCTAGCCTTAGCCTATGCTTAGGGGAGCCCTAGCCTAAGGCTAGAGGAGCCCTAGCCTAAGGCTACGGGAGCCCTAGCCCAAGACTAGAGGAGCCCGAGCCTAAGACTAGGGGAGCCCTAGCCTTAGCCTAGGCTTAGGAGAGCCCTAGCCTAAGGCTAGAGGAGCCCTAGCCTAAGGCTAGGGGTGCCCTAGCCTAAGCCTAAGCCTAGGGGTGCCCTAGCCTAAGCCTAGGGGTGCCCAAGCCTAAGCCTAGGGGTGCCCTAGCCTAAGGCTAGGAGAGCCCTAGCCTAAGGCTAGAGGAGCCCTAGCCTAAGGCTAGGGGTGCCCTAGCCTAAGCCTAAGCCTAGGGGTGCCCTAGCCTAAGCCTAGGGGTGCCCAAGCCTAAGCCTAGGGGTGCCCTAGCCTAAGGCTAGGAGAGCCCTAGCCTAAGGCTAGAGGAGCCCTATCCTTAGCCTAAGCCTAGGGTTGCCCTAGCCTAAAGCTAAGGGAGCCCTAGCCTAAGCCTAGGGGTGCCCTAGACTAAGGCTAGGAGAGCCCTAGCCTAAGGCTAGGGGAGCCCTAGCCTAAGCCTTGGGGTGCCCTAGCCCAAGTCTAAAGGAGCCCGAGCCTTAGCCTAAGCCTAGGGGTGCCCTAACCTAAGGCTAGGGGAGCCCTAGCCTTAGCCTAAGCCTAGGGGTGCCCTAGCCTAAGGTTACGGGAGCCCTAGCCTAAGGCTAGGGGAGCCCTAGCCTTAACCTAAGCCTAGGGGTGCCCTAGCCCACCCAAGGGGAGCCCTAGCCTTAGGTTAAGCCTAGGGGTGCCCTAGCCTAAGTCTAGTGGTGCCATAGCTTGAGTGTAGGGGTGCCCTAGCCTGAGGCTAGGGGAGCCGTAGCCTTAGCTTAAGCCTAGGGGTGCCCTAGCCTAAGCCTAGGGATGCCCTAACCTAAGCCTAGGGGTGCCCTAGCCTAAGCCTAGGGGTGGCCTAGCCTAAGCCTAGGGGTGCCCTAGCCTTAGGCTAGGGGAGCCCTAGCCTTAGCCTAAGCCTAGGGATGCCCTAGCCTAAGCCTAGGCGTGCCCTAGCCTGAGCCTAGGGGTGCCCTAGCCTTAGCCTAAGTCTAGGGGTGCCCTAGACTAAGCCTAGGGGTGCCACAGCCTAAGCCTAGGGGTGCCATAGCCTTAGCCTAAGCCTTGGGATGGCCTAGCCTAAGCCTGTGGGTGCCCAAGCCTAAGGCTAGGGGTGCCAAGCCTAAGCCAAGGTCTGCCCTAGTCTAAGCCTAGGGGTGCCCTAGCCTTAGGCTAGGCGAGCCCTAGCCTTAGCCTAAGCCTAGGGGTGCCCTAGCCTAAGCCTAGGGGTGCCATAGCCTAAGCCTAGGGCTGCCCTAGCCTAAGCCCGGGGTGCCCTAGCCTAAGCCTAGGGGTGCCCTAGCCTTAGGCTAGGCGAGCCCTAGCCTTAGCCTAAGCCTAGGGATGCCCTAGCCTAAGCCTAGGGGTGTCCAAGCCTAAGGCTAGGGGTGCCAAGACTAAGCCTAGGTCTGCCCTAGTCTAAGCCTAGGGGTGCCCTAGCCTTAGGCTAGGCGAGCCCTAGCCTTAGCCTAAGCCTAGGGGTGCCCTAGCCTAAGCCTAGGGGTGCCATAGCCTAAGCCTAGGGCTGCCCTAGCCTAAGCCCGGGGTGCCCTAGCCTAAGCCAAGGGGTGCCCTAGCCTTAGGCTAGGCGAGCCCTAGCCTTAGCCTAAGCCTAGGGCTGCCCTAGCCTAAGCCTATGGTTGCCCGAGCCTAAGCCTAGGGGTGCCCTAGTTTAGGCTAGGGGAACCCTAGCCTTAGCCTAAGCCTAGGGGTGCACAAGCCTAAGCCTAGCGGTGCCTAGCCAAAGCCTAGGTGTGCCCAAGCCTTAGGCTAGAGGAGCCCTAGTCTTAGCCTAAGTCTACGGGTTCCTAGCCTAAGCCTTGGGGTGCCCTAGTCTAAGCTTTGGGGTGCCCTAGCCTAAGACTAAGGGTGCCGTAGCCTAAGCCTAGGGGTTCCCTAGCCAAAGCCTAGGGGTGCCCAGGCCTTAGGCTAGGGGAGCCCTAGCCTTAGCCTAAGCCTATGGCTGCCCTAGCCTAAGCCTAGGGGTGCCCTAGCCTATCCCTAGGGGTGCCCTAGCCTTAGGCTAGGGGAGCACTAGCCTTAGTCTGAGCCTAGTGATGCCCTAGCCTAAGCCTAGGGGTGCCCTAGCCTAAGCCTAGGGGTGCCCTTGCCTAAGCCTAGGGGTGCCCTAGCCTTAGGCTAGGGGAGGCCTAGCCTTAGCCTAAGCCTAGGGGTGCGCTAGCCTAAGACTAGGGGTGCCCTAGCCTAAGCTTAGGGGTGCACTAGCCTAAGCCTAGGCGTGCCCTGGCCTAAACCTAGGGGTGCTCTAGCCTTAGGCTAGGGGAGCCCTAGCCTTAGCCTAAGCCTAGGGGTGCCCTAGCCTAAGCCTAGGGGTGACCTAGCCTGAGGCTAGGGGAGCTCTAGCCTTAGCCTAATCCAAGGGGTGCCCTATCCTAAGCCTAGGGGTGCCCTAGCCTGAGCCTAGGGGTGCCCTAGCCTGAGCCTACGGGTGCCCTAGCCTGAGGATAGGGGAGCCCTAGCGTTAGTCTAGCCCAGGATTGCCCTAGCTTAAGCCTAGGGGTGTCATAGCCTGAGTCTAGGGGTGCACTAGCCTGAGGCTAGGGGAGCCGTAGCATTAGCCTAAGCCTAGGGGAGCCCTAGCTAAAGCCTAGGGGTGCCCTAGCCTAAGCCTAGGGGTCCCCTAGCCTAAGCCTAGGTGTGCCCTAACCTTCGGCTAGGGGAGCCCTCGCCTTAGCCTAAGCCAAGGGGTACCCTAGCCTAAGCTTAGGGGTGCCCTAGCCTAAGCCTATAGGTGCTCTAGCCTAAGCTTATGGGTGCCCTAGCCTGAGTCGGGGTGCCCTAACCTGAGGCTAGTGGAGCCGTTGCCTTAGCCTAAGTCTAGGGGTGCCCTAGCCTAAGCCTAGGGGTGCCCTACCTAAGCCTAGGGGTGCCTTAGCCTTTGGCTAGGGGTTCCTTGCCTAAGCCTACGGGTGCCCTAGCATGACGCTAGGGGAGCCGTAGCCTTAGTCTATCCTAGGATTGCCCTAGCCTAAGCCTTGGGGTGCCATAGCCTAAGTGTAGGGGTGCCCTAGCTTGAGGCTAGGGGAGCGGTAGCCTTAGCCTAAGCCTAGGGGTGCCCTAGCCTAAGCCAAGGGTGCCCTCGCGTTAGCCTAAGCCTAGGGCTGTCCTAGCCTGAGCCTACGGGTGCCCTAGACTGAGGCTAGGGGAGCCCTAGACTGAGTCTAGGGGAGCACTAGCCTTAGTCTAGCCTAGGATTGCCCTAGCCTAAGCCTAGGGGTGCCATAGCCTGAGTCTAGGGATGCCCTAGATTGAGGCTAAGAGAGCCGTAGCCTTAGCCTAAGCTTGGGGTGCCCTAGCCTAAGCCTAGGGGTGCCCTAGCCTAAGCTTAGGGGTGCCCTAGTCTAAGCCTAGGGGTGCCCTAGCCTTAGGCTCGGGGAGCCCTAGCCTTAGCCTTATCCTAGTGGTGCGCTAGCCTAAGCCTAGGGGTGCCCTAGCCTGAGCCTAGGAGTGCCCTAGCCTAAGCCTAGGGGTGCAATAGCCTAAGCTTATGGGTGCCCTAGCCTAAGGCTAGCGGTGCCCTAGCCTAAGCCTAGGGGTGCTCTAGCCTTAGGCTAGGGGAGCCCTAGCCTTAGCCTAAGCCTAGGGGTTCACAAGCCTAAGCCTTGGGGTGCCCTAGCCTAAGCCTAGGGGTGCCCAAGCCTAAGCCTAGGGGTGCCATAGCCTGAGTCTATGGGTGCCCTAGCCTGAGGCTAGGGGAACCGTAGCTTTAGCCTAAGCTTAGGGGTGCCCTAGCCTAAGCCTAGGCGTGCCCTAGCCTTAGCCTAGGGGTGCCCTGGCCTAAGACAAGGGGTGCCCTAGCCTAAGCCTAGGGGTGCCCTAGCCTTAGGCTAGGGGAGCCCTAACCTGAGCCTAAGCCTAGGGATGCCCTAGCCTAAGCCTAGGGGTGCCCTAGCCTTAGGCTAGGGGAGCCCTATCCTTAGCCTAAGCCTAGGGCTTCCCTAGCCTAAGCCTAGGAGTGCCCTTGCCTAAGCCTAGGGGTGCCCTAGCCTTAGGCTAGGGGAGCCCTAGCCTTAGCCTAAGCCTAGGGTGCCCTAGCCTAAGACTAGGGGTGCCCTAGCATAAGCTTAGGGGTGCACTAGCCTAAGCCTATGGGCGCCCTAACCTAAGCCTAGGGGTGCCCTAGCCTAAGCCTAGGTGTGCCCAAGCCTTAGGCTAGAGGAGCCCTAGCCTTAGCCCAAGCCTAGGAGTTCCTAGCCTAAGCCTTGGGGTGCCCTAGCCTAAGCCTAGGGGTGCCCTAGCATAAGATTAGGGGTGCCCTAACCTAAGCCTAGGGGTGCCCTAGCCTAAGCCTAGGGGTGCTCTAGCCTTAGGCTAGGGGAGCCCTAGCCTTAGCCTAAGCCTAGGGGTGCCCTAGCCTAAGCCTAGGGGTGACCTAGCCAGAGCCTAGGGGTTCCCTAGCCTGAGCCTACCGGTGCCCTAGCCTGAGGATAGGGGAGCCCTAACGTTAGTCTAGCCTAGGATTGCCCTAGCCTAAGCCTAGGGGTGTCATAGCCTGAGTCTAGGGGTTCACTAACCTGAGGCTAGGGGCGCCGTAGCCTTAGCCTAAGCCTAGGGGAGCCCTAGCTAAAGCCTAGGGGTGCCCTAGCCTAAGCCTAGGGGTGCCCTAGCCTAAGCCTAGGTGTGCCCTAGCCTTAGGCTAGGGGAGCCCAAGCCTTAGCCTAAGCCAAGGGGTGCCCTAGCCTAAGCCTAGAGTGCCCTAGCCTAAGCCTATAGGTGCCCTAGCCTAAGCTTAGGGGTGCCCTAGCCTGAGTCTCAGGGTGCCCTAACCTGAGGCTAGTGGAGCCGTTGCCTTAGCCTAAGTCTAGGGGTGCCCTAGCCTAAGCCTAGGGGTGCCCTACCTAAGCCTAGGAGTGCCTTAGCCTTAGGCTAGGGGTTCCCTAGCCTAAGCCTATGGTGCCCTAGCCTGACGCTAGGGGAGCCGTAGCCTTAGTCTATCCTAGGATTGCCCTAGCCTAAGCCTTGGGGTGCCATAGCCTAAGTCTAGGGGTGCCCTAGCCTGAGGCTAGGGGAGCGGTAACCTTAGCCTAAGCCTAGGGGTGCCCTAGCCTAAGCCAAGGGTGCCCTAGCCTTAGCCTAAGCCTAGGGCTGCCCTAGCCTGAGCCTACGGGTGCCCTAGACTGAGGCTAGGGGAGCCCTAGCCTTAGTCTAGCCTAGGATTGCCCTATCCTAAGCCTAGCGGTGAAATAGCCTGAGTCAAGCAAGGGGTGCCCTAGCCTGAGGCGAAGGGAGCCGTAGTCTTAGCCTAAGCCTAGGGGTGCCCTAGCCTAAGCCTAGGGGTGCCCTAGCCTAAGCCTAGGGGTGCCCTAGCCTTAGGCTAGGGGAGCCCTAGCCTTAGCCTTAGCCTATGGGTGCCCTAGCCTAAGCCTAGGGGTGCCCTAGCCTGAGCCTAGGAGTGCCCTAGCCTAAGCCTAGGGGTGCCCTAGCCTAAGCCTAGGGGTGCCCTAGCCTAAGGCTAGCGGTGCCCTAGTCTAAGCCTAGGGGTGCCCTAGCCTTAGGCTAGGGGAGCCCTAGCCTTAGCCTAAACCTAGGATTGCCCTAGCCTAAGCTTAGGGGTGCACTAGCCTGTGTCTAGAGGTGCCCTAACCTGAGGCTAGTGGAGCCGTTGCCTTAGCCTAAGTCTAGGGGTGCCCTAGCCTAAACCTAAGGGTGCCCTACCTAAGCTTGGGGTGCCCTAGCCTTAGGCTAGGGGTTCCCTAGCCTTAGACTAGGGCTGCCCTAGCCTGAGGCTAGCGGTACCCTACACTGAGCCTACGGGTGCCCTAGCCTGAGGCTAGGGGAGCCCTAGCCTTAGTCTAGCCTAGGAATGCCCTAGCCTAAGTCTAGTGGTGCCATAGCTTGAGTGTAGGGGTGCCCAAGCCTGAGGCTAGGGGAGCCATAGCCTTAGCCTAAGCCTAGGGGTGCCCTAGCCTAAGCCTAGGGGTGCCCTAGACTAAGCCTAGGGGTGCCCTAGCCTAAGCCTAGGGGTGCCCTAGCCTAAGCCTAGGGGTGCCCTAGCCTTAGGCTAGGGGAGCCTAGCCTTAGCCTAAGCCTAGGGATGCCCTAGCCTAAGCCTAGGGGTGCCCTAGCCTGAGCCTAGGGGTGCCCTAGCCTTAGCCTAAGTCTAGGGGTGCCCTTAGCCTAAGCCTAGGGGTTCCCTAGCCTAAACCTAGGGGGGCCATAGCCTAAGCCTAGGTCTGTCCTAGCCTAAGCTTAGGGGTGCCCTAGCCTTAGGCTAGAGGAGCCCTAGCCTTAGCCTAAGCCTAGGGATGCCCTAGCATAAGCCTAGGGGTGCCCTAGCCTTAGGCTAGGCGAGCCCTAGCCTTAGCCTAAGCCTAGGGGTGCCCTAGCCAAGCCTAAGCCTAGGGGTGCCCTAGCCTATGGTTACGGGATCCCTAGCCTAAGGCTAGGGCTGCCCTAGCCTAAGCCCGGGGTGCCCTAGCCTAAGCCTAGGGGTGCCCTAGCCATAGGCTAGGCGAGCCATAGCCTTAGCCTAAGCCTAGGGATGCCCTAGCCTAAGCCTAGGGGTGCCCAAGCCTAAGGCTAGGGGTGCCAAGCCTAAGCCTAGTTCTGCCCTAGTCTAAGCCTAGGGGTGCCCTAGCCTTAGGATAGGCGAGCCCTAGCCTTAGCCTAAGCCTAGGGGTGCCCTAGCCTAAGCCTAGTGGTGCCCTAGCCTAAGCCTAGGGGTGCCATAGCCTAAGCCCGGGGTGCCCTAGCCTAAGCCTAGGGGTGCCCTAGCCTAAGCCTAGGGGTGCACTAGCCTTAGGCTAGGGGAGCCCTAGCCTTAGCCTTAGCCTAGGGGTGCCCTAGCCTAAGCCTAGGGGTGCCCTAGCCTGAGCCTAGGAGTTCCCTAGCCTAAGCCTAGGGGTGCCCTAGCCTAAGCCTAGGGGTGTCCTAGCCTAAGGCTAGCGGTGCCCTAACCTAACCCTAGGGATGCCCTAGCCTTAGGCTAGGGGAGCCCTAGCCTTAGCCTAAGCCTAGGGGTTCCCTAGCCTAAGCCTAGGGGTGCCCTAGCCTAAGCCTAGGGGTGCCCTAGCCTTAGGCTATGTGAACCCTAGCCTTAGTTTAATCCTAGGGCTGCCCTAGCCTAAGCTTAGGGGTGGCCAAGCCTCAGGCTAGGGTTGCCAAGCCTAAGCCTAGGGGTGCCCTAGCCTAAGCCTAGGCCTGTCCTAGCCTAAGCTTAGGGCTGCCCTAGCCTAAGCCTAGGGGTGCCCTAGCCTGAGCCTAGGGGTGCCCTAGCCTGAGCCTAGGGGTGCCCTAGCCTGAGGCTAGGGGAGCCTTAGCCTTAGCCTAAGCCTAGGGGAGGCCTAGCCAAAGCCTAGGGGTGCTCTAGCCTAAGCCTCGGGGTGCCCTAGCCTAAGCCTAGGTGTGCCCTAGCCTTAGGCTAGGGGATCCCTAGCCTTAGCCTAAGCCAAGGCGTGCACTAGCCTAAGCCTAGGTGTGCCCTAGCCTAAGCCTACAGGTGCTCTAGCCTAAGCTTACGGGTGCCCTAGCCTGAGTCTCGGGGTGCCCTAACCTGAGGCTAGTGGAGCCGTTGCCTTAGCCTAAGTCTAGGGCTGCCCAAGCCTGAGACTAGGGGTCCCCTAACCTTAGGCTAGGGGAGCCCTAGCCTTAGCCTAACCATAGGGGTGCCCTAGCCTTAGGCTAGGGGAGCCCGAGCCTTAGTCTAGCCTAGGATCGCCCTAGCCTAAGCTTAGGGGTGCCATAGCCTGAGTCTAGGGGTGCCCTAGCCTGAGGCTAAGGGAGCCGTAGCCTTAGCCTAAGCCTAGGGGTGCCCTAGCCTGAGCCTAGGGGAGCCCTAACCTTAGCCTAGGCTTAGGGGAGCCCTAGCCTAAGGCTAGAGGAGCCCTAGCCTAAGGCTAGGGGTGCCCTAGCCTAAGGCTAGGAGAGCCCTAGCCTAAGGCTAGGGGAGCCCTAGCCTTAGACTAAGCCGAGGGGTTCCCTAGCCCAGGCTAGGGGAGCCCTAGCCTAAGGCTAGAGGAGCCCTATCCTTAGCCTAATCCTAGGGTTACCCTAGCATAAGGCTAGGGGAGTCCTAGCCTAAGGCTAGGGGAGCCCAAGTCTAAGGCTAGGGGAGCCCTAGACTAAAGCTAGGGGAACCCTAGCCTAAGCCTAGGGGTGCCCTAAACTAAGGCTAGGAGAGCCCTAGCCTAACGCTAGGGGAGCCCTAGCCTAAGCCTAGGGGTGCCCTAGCCTAAGGCTAAAGTAGCCATAGCCTTAGCCTAAGCCTAAGGGTGCCCTAGCCTAAGGTTACGGGAGCCCTAGCCTAAGGCTAGGGGAGCCCTAGCCTTAACCTTAGCCTAGGGGTGCCCTAGCCCAGCCAAGTGGAGCCCTAGCCTTAGCCTAAGCCTAGGTGTGCCATAGCCTAAGGCTAGGGGAGCCCTAGCCGTAGCCTAAGCCTAGGTGTGCCCTAGCCTAAGGCTAGGGGTGCCCGAGCCTACGGCTAGGGGAGCACGAGGCCAAGGCTAAGGGAGCCCGAGTCTAAGTCTAGGGGAGCCCTAGCCTAAGGCTACGGGAGCCCTAGCCCAACGCTAGAGGAGCCCGAGCCTAAGGCTACGGGAGTCCTAGCCTAAGGCTTGGGGTGCCCTAGCCTTAGCCTAAGCTTAGGGGACCCCTAGCCTAAGGCTAGAGGAGCCCTAGCCTAAGGCTACGGGAGCCCTAGCCCAATGCTAGAGGAGCCCGAGCGTAAGGCTAGAGGAACCCAAGCCTAAGGATACGGGAGCCCTAGCCTAAGGCTAGAGGAGCCCTAGCCTAAGCCTAAGGCTAGGGGTGCCCTAGCCTAAGGCTAGGAGAGCCCTAGCCTAAGGCTAGGGGAGCCATAGCCTTAGCCTAAGCCTAGGGGTGCCCTAGTCCAGGCTAGGAGAGCCCTAGCCTAAGGCTTGAGGAGCCCTATCCTTAGCCTAAGCCTAGGGGTGCCCTACCCTAAGGCGAGGAGAGCCTTAGCCTAAGGATAGGGGAGCCCTAGCCTTAGCCTAAGCCTATGGGTGCCCTAGGCTAAGCCTAGGGGTGCCCTAGCCTAAGGCTAGGAGAGCCTTAGCGTAACGCTATGGGAGCCCTAGCCTTAGCCTTAACCTAGGGGAGCCCTAGCCCAAGTCTAGGGGAGCCCTAGCCTAAGGCTAGGGGAGCCCTGGCCTAAGCCTAGGGGTGCCCTGGCCTAAGCCTAGGGGTGCCCTATCCTAAGACTAGTCGAGCCCTAGCCTTAGCCTAATCCGAGGGGTGCCCTAGCCTAAGGCTAGGGGTGCCCAAGCCTAAGCCTAGGTGTGCCCTAGCCTAAGGCTAGGAGAGCCTTAGCCTAAGGCTAGGGGAACCCTAGCCTTAGCCTAAGCCTAGGAGTGCCCTAGTCTAAGGCTAGGGAAGCCCAAGCCTAAGGCTACGGGAGCCCTAGCCCAAGGCTAGAGGAGCCCGAGCCTTAGGCTACGGGAGCCCTAGCCTTAGCCTATGCTTAGGGGAGCCCTAGCCTAAGGATAGAGGAGCCCTAGCCTAAGGCTACGGGAGCCCTAGCCCAAGACAAGAGGAGCCCGAGCCTAAGGCTAGGGGAGCCCTAGCCTTAGCCTAGGCTTAGGAGAGCCCTAGCCTAAGGCTAGAGGAGCCCTAGCCTAAGGCTAGGGGTGCCCTAGCCTAAGCCTAAGCCTAGGGGTGCCCTAGCCTAAGCCTAGGGGTGCCCAAGCCTAAGCCTAGCGGTGCCCTAGCCTAAGGCTAGGAGAGCCCTAGCCTAAGGCTAGAGGAGCCCTAGCCTAAGGCTAGGGGTGCCCTAGGCTAAGCCTAAGCCTAGGGGTGCCCTAGCCTAAGCCTAGGGGTGCCCAAGCCTAAGCCTAGGGGTGCCCTAGCCTAAGGCTAGGAGAGCCCTAGCCTAAGGCTAGAGGAGCCCTATCCTTAGCCTAAGCCTAGGGTTGCCCTAGCCTAAAGCTAGGGGAGCCCTAGCCTAAGCCTAGGGGTGCCCTAGACTAAGGCTAGGAGAGCCCTAGCCTAAGGCTAGGGGAGCCCTAGCCTAAGCCTTGGGGTGCCCTAGCCCAAGTCTAAAGGAGCCCGAGCCTTAGCCTAAGCCTAGGGGTGCCCTAACCTAAGGCTAGGGGAGCCCTAGCCTTAGCCTAAGCCTAGGGGTGCCCTAGCCTAAGGTTACGGGAGCCCTAGCCTAAGGCTAGGGGAGCCCTAGCCTTAACCTAAGCCTAGGGGTGCCCTAGCCCACCCAAGGGGAGCCCTAGCCTTAGGTTAAGCCTAGGGGTGCCCTAGCCTAAGTCTAGTGGTGCCATAGCTTGAGTGTAGGGGTGCCCTAGCCTGAGGCTAGGGGAGCCGTAGCCTTAGCTTAAGCCTAGGGGTGCCCTAGCCTAAGCCTAGGGATGCCCTAGCCTAAGCCTAGGGGTGCCCTAGCCTAAGCCTAGGGGTGGCCTAGCCTAAGCCTAGGGGTGCCCTAGCCTTAGGCTAGGGGAGCCCTAGCCTTAGCCTAAGCCTAGGGATGCCCTAGCCTAAGCCTAGGCGTGCCCTAGCCTGAGCCTAGGGGTGCCCTAGCCTTAGCCTAAGTCTAGGGGTGCCCTAGACTAAGCCTAGGGGTGCCACAGCCTAAGCCTAGGGGTGCCATAGCCTTAGCCTAAGCCTTGGGATGGCCTAGCCTAAGCCTAGGGGTGCCATAGCCTAAGCCTAGGGCTGCCCTAGCCTAAGCCCGGGGTGCCCTAGCCTAAGCCTAGGGGTGCCCTAGCCTTAGGCTAGGCGAGCCCTAGCCTTAGCCTAAGCCTAGGGATGCCCTAGCCTAAGCCTAGGGGTGTCCAAGCCTAAGGCTAGGGGTGCCAAGCCTAAGCCTAGGTCTGCCCTAGTCTAAGCCTAGGGGTGCCCTAGCCTTAGGCTAGGCGAGCCCTAGCCTTAGCCTAAGCCTAGGGGTGCCCTAGCCTAAGCCTAGGGGTGCCATAGCCTAAGCCTAGGGCTGCCCTAGCCTAAGCCCGGGGTGCCCTAGCCTAAGCCAAGGGGTGCCCTAGCCTTAGGCTAGGCGAGCCCTAGCCTTAGCCTAAGCCTAGGGCTGCCCTAGCCTAAGCCTATGGTTGCCCGAGCCTAAGCCTAGGGGTGCCCTAGTTTAGGCTAGGGGAACCCTAGCCTTAGCCTAAGCCTAGGGGTGCACAAGCCTAAGCCTAGCGGTGCCTAGCCAAAGCCTAGGTGTGCCCAAGCCTTAGGCTAGAGGAGCCCTAGTCTTAGCCTAAGTCTACGGGTTCCTAGCCTAAGCCTTGGGGTGCCCTAGTCTAAGCTTTGGGGTGCCCTAGCCTAAGACTAAGGGTGCCGTAGCCTAAGCCTAGGGGTTCCCTAGCCAAAGCCTAGGGGTGCCCAGGCCTTAGGCTAGGGGAGCCCTAGCCTTAGCCTAAGCCTATGGCTGCCCTAGCCTAAGCCTAGGGGTGCCCTAGCCTATCCCTAGGGGTGCCCTAGCCTTAGGCTAGGGGAGCACTAGCCTTAGTCTGAGCCTAGTGATGCCCTAGCCTAAGCCTAGGGGTGCCCTACCCTAAGCCTATGGGTGCCCTAGCCTAAGCCTAGGGGTGCCCTAGCCTTAGGCTAGCTGAGCCCTAGCCTTAGCCTAAGCCTAGGGGTGCCCTAGCTTAAGCCTAGGGGTGCCCTAGCCTAAGCCTAGGGGTGCCCTTGCCTAAGCCTAGGGGTGCCCTAGCCTTAGGCTAGGGGAGGCCTAGCCTTAGCCTAAGCCTAGGGGTGCGCTAGCCTAAGACTAGGGGTGCCCTAGCCTAAGCTTAGGGGTGCACTAGCCTAAGCCTAGGCGTGCCCTGGCCTAAGCCTAGGGGTGCTCTAGCCTTAGGCTAGGGGAGCCCTAGCCTTAGCCTAAGCCTAGGGGTGCCCTAGCCTAAGCCTAGGGGTGACCTAGCCTGAGGCTAGGGGAGCTCTAGCCTTAGCCTAATCCAAGGGGTGCCCTATCCTAAGCCTAGGGGTGCCCTAGCCTGAGCCTAGGGGTGCCCTAGCCTGAGCCTACGGGTGCCCTAGCCTGAGGATAGGGGAGCCCTAGCGTTAGTCTAGCCTAGGATTGCCCTAGCTTAAGCCTAGGGGTGTCATAGCCTGAGTCTAGGGGTGCACTAGCCTGAGGCTAGGGGAGCCGTAGCATTAGCCTAAGCCTAGGGGAGCCCTAGCTAAAGCCTAGGGGTGCCCTAGCCTAAGCCTAGGGGTCCCCTAGCCTAAGCCTAGGTGTGCCCTAACCTTCGGCTAGGGGAGCCCTCGCCTTAGCCTAAGCCAAGGGGTACCCTAGCCTAAGCTTAGGGGTGCCCTAGCCTAAGCCTATAGGTGCTCTAGCCTAAGCTTATGGGTGCCCTAGCCTGAGTCGGGGTGCCCTAACCTGAGGCTAGTGGAGCCGTTGCCTTAGCCTAAGTCTAGGGGTGCCCTAGCCTAAGCCTAGGGGTGCCCTACCTAAGCCTAGGGGTGCCTTAGCCTTTGGCTAGGGGTTCCTTGCCTAAGCCTACGGGTGCCCTAGCATGACGCTAGGGGAGCCGTAGCCTTAGTCTATCCTAGGATTGCCCTAGCCTAAGCCTTGGGGTGCCATAGCCTAAGTGTAGGGGTGCCCTAGCTTGAGGCTAGGGGAGCGGTAGCCTTAGCCTAAGCCTAGGGGTGCCCTAGCCTAAGCCAAGGGTGCCCTCGCGTTAGCCTAAGCTTAGGGCTGTCCTAGCCTGAGCCTACGGGTGCCCTAGACTGAGGCTAGGGGAGCCCTAGACTGAGTCTAGGGGAGCACTAGCCTTAGTCTAGCCTAGGATTGCCCTAGCCTAAGCCTAGGGGTGCCATAGCCTGAGTCTAGGGATGCCCTAGATTGAGGCTAAGAGAGCCGTAGCCTTAGCCTAAGCTTGGGGTGCCCTAGCCTAAGCCTAGGGGTGCCCTAGCCTAAGCTTAGGGGTGCCCTAGTCTAAGCCTAGGGGTGCCCTAGCCTTAGGCTCGGGGAGCCCTAGCCTTAGCCTTAGCCTAGTGGTGCGCTAGCCTAAGCCTAGGGGTGCCCTAGCCTGAGCCTAGGAGTGCCCTAGCCTAAGCCTAGGGGTGCAATAGCCTAAGCTTATGGGTGCCCTAGCCTAAGGCTAGCGGTGCCCTAGCCTAAGCCTAGGGGTGCTCTAGCCTTAGGCTAGGGGAGCCCTAGCCTTAGCCTAAGCCTAGGGGTTCACAAGCCTAAGCCTTGGGGTGCCCTAGCCTAAGCCTAGGGGTGCCCAAGCCTAAGCCTAGGGGTGCCATAGCCTGAGTCTATGGGTGCCCTAGCCTGAGGCTAGGGGAACCGTAGCTTTAGCCTAAGCTTAGGGGTGCCCTAGCCTAAGCCTAGGCGTGCCCTAGCCTTAGCCTAGGGGTGCCCTGGCCTAAGACAAGGGGTGCCCTAGCCTAAGCCTAGGGGTGCCCTAGCCTTAGGCTAGGGGAGCCCTAACCTGAGCCTAAGCCTAGGGATGCCCTAGCCTAAGCCTAGGGGTGCCCTAGCCTTAGGCTAGGGGAGCCCTATCCTTAGCCTAAGCCTAGGGCTTCCCTAGCCTAAGCCTAGGAGTGCCCTTGCCTAAGCCTAGGGGTGCCCTAGCCTTAGGCTAGGGGAGCCCTAGCCTTAGCCTAAGCCTAGGGTGCCCTAGCCTAAGACTAGGGGTGCCCTAGCATAAGCTTAGGGGTGCACTAGCCTAAGCCTATGGGCGCCCTAACCTAAGCCTAGGGGTGCCCTAGCCTAAGCCTAGGTGTGCCCAAGCCTTAGGCTAGAGGAGCCCTAGCCTTAGCCCAAGCCTAGGAGTTCCTAGCCTAAGCCTTGGGGTGCCCTAGCCTAAGCCTAGGGGTGCCCTAGCATAAGATTAGGGGTGCCCTAACCTAAGCCTAGGGGTGCCCTAGCCTAAGCCTAGGGGTGCTCTAGCCTTAGGCTAGGGGAGCCCTAGCCTTAGCCTAAGCCTAGGGGTGCCCTAGCCTAAGCCTAGGGGTGACCTAGCCAGAGCCTAGGGGTTCCCTAGCCTGAGCCTACCGGTGCCCTAGCCTGAGGATAGGGGAGCCCTAACGTTAGTCTAGCCTAGGATTGCCCTAGCCTAAGCCTAGGGGTGTCATAGCCTGAGTCTAGGGGTTCACTAACCTGAGGCTAGGGGAGCCGTAGCCTTAGCCTAAGCCTAGGGGAGCCCTAGCTAAAGCCTAGGGGTGCCCTAGCCTAAGCCTAGGGGTGCCCTAGCCTAAGCCTAGGTGTGCCCTAGCCTTAGGCTAGGGGAGCCCAAGCCTTAGCCTAAGCCAAGGGGTGCCCTAGCCTAAGCCTAGAGTGCCCTAGCCTAAGCCTATAGGTGCCCTAGCCTAAGCTTAGGGGTGCCCTAGCCTGAGTCTCAGGGTGCCCTAACCTGAGGCTAGTGGAGCCGTTGCCTTAGCCTAAGTCTAGGGGTGCCCTAGCCTAAGCCTAGGGGTGCCCTACCTAAGCCTAGGAGTGCCTTAGCCTTAGGCTAGGGGATCCCTAGCCTAAGCCTATGGTGCCCTAGCCTGACGCTAGGGGAGCCGTAGCCTTAGTCTATCCTAGGATTGCCCTAGCCTAAGCCTTGGGGTGCCATAGCCTAAGTCTAGGGGTGCCCTAGCCTGAGGCTAGGGGAGCGGTAACCTTAGCCTAAGCCTAGGGGTGCCCTAGCCTAAGCCAAGGGTGCCTAGCCTTAGCCTAAGCCTAGGGCTGCCCTAGCCTGAGCCTACGGGTGCCCTAGACTGAGGCTAGGGGAGCCCTAGCCTTAGTCTAGCCTAGGATTGCCCTATCCTAAGCCTAGCGGTGAAATAGCCTGAGTCAAGGGGTGCCCTAGCCTGAGGCGAAGGGAGCCGTAGTCTTAGCCTAAGCCTAGGGGTGCCCTAGCCTAAGCCTAGGGGTGCCCTAGCCTAAGCCTAGGGGTGCCCTAGCCTTAGGCTAGGGGAGCCCTAGCCTTAGCCTTAGCCTATGGGTGCCCTAGCCTAAGCCTAGGGGTGCCCTAGCCTGAGCCTAGGAGTGCCCTAGCCTAAGCCTAGGGGTGCCCTAGCCTAAGCCTAGGGGTGCCCTAGCCTAAGGCTAGCGGTGCCCTAGTCTAAGCCTAGGGGTGCCCTAGCCTTAGGCTAGGGGAGCCCTAGCCTTAGCCTAAACCTAGGATTGCCCTAGCCTAAGCTTAGGGGTGCACTAGCCTGTGTCTAGAGGTGCCCTAACCTGAGGCTAGTGGAGCCGTTGCCTTAGCCTAAGTCTAGGGGTGCCCTAGCCTAAACCTAAGGGTGCCCTACGTAAGCTTGGGGTGCCCTAGCCTTAGGCTAGGGGTTCCCTAGCCTTAGACTAGGGCTGCCCTAGCCTGAGGCTAGCGGTGCCCTACACTGAGCCTACGGGTGCCCTAGCCTGAGGCTAGGGGAGCCCTAGCCTTAGTCTAGCCTAGGAATGCCCTAGCCTAAGTCTAGTGGTGCCATAGCTTGAGTGTAGGGGTGCCCTAGCCTGAGGCTAGGGGAGCCATAGCCTTAGCCTAAGCCTAGGGGTGCCCTAGCCTAAGCCTAGGGGTGCCCTAGACTAAGCCTAGGGGTGCCCTAGCCTAAGCCTAGGGGTGCCCTAGCCTAAGCCTAGGGGTGCCCTAGCCTTAGGCTAGGGGAGCCTAGCCTTAGCCTAAGCCTAGGGATGCCCTAGCCTAAGCCTAGGGATGCCCTAGCCTGAGCCTAGGGTTGCCCTAGCCTTAGCCTAAGTCTAGGGGTGCCCTTAGCCTAAGCCTAGGGGTTCCCTAGCCTAAGCCTAGGGGGGCCATAGCCTAAGCCTAGGTCTGTCCTAGCCTAAGCCTAGGGGTGCCCTACCCTTAGGCTAGAGGAGCCCTAGCCTTAGCCTAAGCCTAGGGGTGCCCTAGCCAAGCCTAAGCCTAGGGGTGCCCTAGCCTATGGTTACGGGATCCCTAGCCTAAGGCTAGGGCTGCCCTAGCCTAAGCCCGGGGTGCCCTAGCCTAAGCCTAGGGGTGCCCTAGCCATAGGCTAGGCGAGCCATAGCCTTAGCCTAAGCCTAGGGATGCCCTAGCCTAAGCCTAGGGGTGCCCAAGCCTAAGGCTAGGGGTGCCAAGCCTAAGCCTAGGTCTGCCCTAGTCTAAGCCTAGGGGTGCCCTAGCCTTAGGATAGGCGAGCCCTAGCCTTAGCCTAAGCCTAGGGGTGCCCTAGCCTAAGCCTAGTGGTGCCCTAGCCTAAGCCTAGGGGTGCCATAGCCTAAGCCCGGGGTGCCCTAGCCTAAGCCTAGGGGTGCCCTAGCCTTAGGCTAGGCGAGCCCTAGCCTTAGCCTAAGCCTAGGGATGCCCTAGCCTAAGCCTAGTGGTGCCCAAGCCTAAGGCTAGGGGTGCCAAGCCTAAGCCTAGGTCTGCCCTAGTCTAAGTCTAGGTTTGCCCTAGCCTTAGGCTAGGCGAGCCCTAGCCTTAGCCTAAGCCTAGGGCTGCCCTAGCCTAAGCCTGGGGGTGACCTAGCCTAAGCCTAGGGGTGCCCTAGTTTAGGCTAGGGGAAAACTAGCCTTAGCCTAAGCCTAGCGGTGCACTAGCCTAAGCCTAGGGGTGCCCTAGCCAAAGCCTAGGAGTGCCCAAGCCTTAGGCTAGAGGATCCCTAGCCTTAGCCTAAGTCTAGGGGTTCCTAGCCTAAGCCTTGGGGTGCCCTAGCCTAAGCTTAGGGGTGCCATAGCCTTAGGCTAGGGGAGCACTAGACTTAGCCTAAGCCTAGGGGTGCCGTAGCCTAAGCCTAGGAGTGCGCTAGCCTAAGCATAGGGGTGCCCTAGTTTAGGCTAGGGGAACCCTAGCCTTAGCCTAAGCCTAGGGGTTCCTAGCCTAAGCCTTGGGGTGCCCTAGCCTAAGCCTAGGGGTGCCCTAGCCTAAGCCTAGGGGTGCCCTAGCCTAAGACTAGGGGTGCCCTAGCCTAAGCCTAGGGGTGCCCTAGCCTAAACCTAGGGGTGCCATAGCCTTAGGCTAGGGGATCACTAGCCTTAGCCTAAGCCTAAGGATGCCCTCACCTAAGCCTATGGGTGCCCTAGCCTAAGCCTAGGGGTGCCCTAGCCTTCGGCTAGCTGAGCCCTAGCCTTAGCCTAAGCCTAGGGGTGCCCTAGCCTAAGTTTAGGGGTGCTCTAGCCTAAGACTAGGGGTGCCCTAGCCTAAAACTAGGGGTGCCATAGCCTTAGGCTAGGGGATCACTAGCCTTAGCCTAAGCCTAAGGATGCCCTCCCCTAAGCCTATGGGTGCCCTAGCCTAAGCCTAGGGGTGCCCTAGCCTTCGGCTAGCTGAGCCCTAGCCTTAGCCTAAGCCTAGGGGTGCCCTAGCCTAAGTTTAGGGGTGCTCTAGCCTAAGACTAGGGGTGCCCTAGCCTAAGCTTAGGGGTGCACTAGCCTAAGCCTAGGGGTGCCCTAGCCTAAGCCTAGTGGTGCCCTAGGGTTAGCCTAGGGGAGCCCTAGCCTTACCCTAATACTAGGGGTGCCCTAGCATAAGCCTATGGGGGCCCTAACCTAAGCCTAGGGGTGCCCTGGCCTAAGCCTACGGGTGCTCTAGCCTTAGGCTAGGGGAGCCCTAGCTTTAGCCTAAGCCTAGGGGTGCCCTAGCCTAAGCCTAGGGGTGACCTAGCCTGAGGCTAGGGGAGCCCTAGCCTTAGCCTAAGCCAAGGGGTGCCCTAGCCTGAGCCTAGGGGTGCCCTAGCCTTAGCCTAAGTCTAGGGGTGCCCTTAGCCTAAGCCTAGGGGTTCCCTAGCCTAAACCTAGGGGGGCCATAGCCTAAGCCTAGGTCTGTCCTAGCCTAAGCTTAGGGGTGCCCTAGCCTTAGGCTAGAGGAGCCCTAGCCTTAGCCTAAGCCTAGGGATGCCCTAGCCTAAGCCTAGGGGTGCCCTAGCCTTAGGCTAGGCGAGCCCTAGCCTTAGCCTAAGCCTAGGGGTGCCCTAGCCAAGCCTAAGCCTAGGGGTGCCCTAGCCTATGGTTACGGGATCCCTAGCCTAAGGCTAGGGCTGCCCTAGCCTAAGCCCGGGGTGCCCTAGCCTAAGCCTAGGGGTGCCCTAGCCATAGGCTAGGCGAGCCATAGCCTTAGCCTAAGCCTAGGGATGCCCTAGCCTAAGCCTAGGGGTGCCCAAGCCTAAGGCTAGGGGTGCCAAGCCTAAGCCTAGTTCTGCCCTAGTCTAAGCCTAGGGGTGCCCTAGCCTTAGGATAGGCGAGCCCTAGCCTTAGCCTAAGCCTAGGGGTGCCCTAGCCTAAGCCTAGTGGTGCCCTAGCCTAAGCCTAGGGGTGCCATAGCCTAAGCCCGGGGTGCCCTAGCCTAAGCCTAGGGGTGCCCTAGCCTAAGCCTAGGGGTGCACTAGCCTTAGGCTAGGGGAGCCCTAGCCTTAGCCTTAGCCTAGGGGTGCCCTAGCCTAAGCCTAGGGGTGCCCTAGCCTGAGCCTAGGAGTTCCCTAGCCTAAGCCTAGGGGTGCCCTAGCCTAAGCCTAGGGGTGTCCTAGCCTAAGGCTAGCGGTGCCCTAGCCTAACCCTAGGGATGCCCTAGCCTTAGGCTAGGGGAGCCCTAGCCTTAGCCTAAGCCTAGGGGTTCCCTAGCCTAAGCCTAGGGGTGCCCTAGCCTAAGCCTAGGGGTGCCCTAGCCTTAGGCTATGTGAACCCTAGCCTTAGTTTAATCCTAGGGCTGCCCTAGCCTAAGCTTAGGGGTGGCCA
The DNA here is from genome assembly GCF_050624435.1 of Tenrec ecaudatus. Taxonomy (NCBI): domain Eukaryota; kingdom Metazoa; phylum Chordata; class Mammalia; order Afrosoricida; family Tenrecidae; genus Tenrec; species Tenrec ecaudatus. Next base: position 97,595 of record NW_027459291.1, on the reverse strand, counting down.
AGCTTCAGGCTAGGGTTGCCAAGCCTAAGCCTAGGGGTGCCCTAGCCTAAGCCTAGGTCTGTCCTAGCCTAAGCTTAGGGCTGCCCTAGCCTAAGCCTAGGGGTGCCCTAGCCTGAGCCTAGGGGTGCCCTAGCCTGAGCCTAGGGGTGCCCTAGCCTGAGGCTAGGGGAGCCTTAGCCTTAGCCTAAGCCTAGGGGAGGCCTAGCCAAAGCTTAGGGGTGCTCTAGCCTAAGCCTCGGGGTGCCCTAGCCTAAGCCTAGGTGTGCCCTAGCCTTAGGCTAGGGGATCCCTAGCCTTAGCCTAAGCCAAGGCGTGCACTAGCCTAAGCCTAGGTGTGCCCTAGCCTAAGCCTACAGGTGCTCTAGCCTAAGCTTACGGGTGCCCTAGCCTGAGTCTCGGGGTGCCCTAACCTGAGGCTAGTGGAGCCGTTGCCTTAGCCTAAGTCTAGGGCTGCCCAAGCCTGAGACTAGGGGTCCCCTAACCTTAGGCTAGGGGAGCCCTAGCCTTAGCCTAAGCATAGGGGTGCCCTAGCCTTAGGCTAGGGGAGCCCGAGCCTTAGTCTAGCCTAGGATCGCCCTAGCCTAAGCTTAGGGGTGCCATAGCCTGAGTCTAGGGGTGCCCTAGCCTGAGGCTAAGGGAGCCGTAGCCTTAGCCTAAGCCTAGGGGTGCCCTAGCCTGAGCCTAGGGGAGCCCTAACCTTAGCCTAGGCTTAGGGGAGCCCTAGCCTAAGGCTAGAGGAGCCCTAGCCTAAGGCTAGGGGTGCCCTAGCCTAAGGCTAGGAGAGCCCTAGCCTAAGGCTAGGGGAGCCCTAGCCTTAGACTAAGCCGAGGGGTTCCCTAGCCCAGGCTAGGGGAGCCCTAGCCTAAGGCTAGAGGAGCACTATCCTTAGCCTAATCCTAGGGTTACCCTAGCATAAGGCTAGGGGAGTCCTAGCCTAAGGCTAGGGGAGCCCAAGTCTAAGGCTAGGGGAGCCCTAGACTAAAGCTAGGGGAACCCTAGCCTAAGCCTAGGGGTGCCCTAAACTAAGGCTAGGAGAGCCCTAGCCTAACGCTAGGGGAGCCCTAGCCTAAGCCTAGGGGTGCCCTAGCCTAAGGCTAAAGTAGCCATAGCCTTAGCCTAAGCCTAAGGGTGCCCTAGCCTAAGGTTACGGGAGCCCTAGCCTAAGGCTAGGGGAGCCCTAGCCTTAACCTTAGCCTAGGGGTGCCCTAGCCCAGCCAAGTGGAGCCCTAGCCTTAGCCTAAGCCTAGGTGTGCCATAGCCTAAGGCTAGGGGAGCCCTAGCCGTAGCCTAAGCCTAGGTGTGCCCTAGCCTAAGGCTAGGGGTGCCCGAGCCTACGGCTAGGGGAGCACGAGCCCAAGGCTAAGGGAGCCCGAGTCTAAGTCTAGGGGAGCCCTAGCCTAAGGCTACGGGAGCCCTAGCCCAACGCTAGAGGAGCCCGAGCCTAAGGCTACGGGAGTCCTAGCCTAAGGCTTGGGGAGCCCTAGCCTTAGCCTAAGCTTAGGGGACCACTAGCCTAAGGCTAGAGGAGCCCTAGCCTAAGGCTACGGGAGCCCTAGCCCAAGGCTAGAGGAGCCCGAGCCCAAGGCTAGAGGAACCCGAGCCTAAGGATACGGGAGCCCTAGCCTAAGGCTAGAGGAGCCCTAGCCTAAGCCTAAGGCTAGGGGTGCCGTAGCCTAAGGCTAGGAGAGCCCTAGCCTAAGGCTAGGGGAGCCATAGCCTTAGCCTAAGCCTAGGGGTGCCCTAGTCCAGGCTAGGAGAGCCCTAGCCTAAGGCTTGAGGAGCCCTATCCTTACCCTAAGCCTAGGGGTGCCCTACCCTAAGGCGAGGAGAGCCCTAGCCTAAGCCTAAGCCTATGGGTGCCCTAGGCTAAGCCTAGGGGTGCCCTAGCCTAAGGCTAGGAGAGCCTTAGCGTAACGCTATGGGAGCCCTAGCCTTAGCCTTAACCTAGGGGAGCCCTAGCCCAAGTCTAGGGGAGCCCTAGCCTAAGGCTAGGGGAGCCCTGGCCTAAGCCTAGGGGTGCCCTGGCCTAAGGCTAGGGGAACCCTAGCGTAACGCTAAGGGAGCCCTAGCCTAAGGCTAGGGGAGCCATAGCCTAAGGCTAGGGTAAGGCCTAGGGGAGCCCTAGCCTAAAGCTAGGGGAGCCCTAGCCTAAGCCTAGGGGTGCCCTAGCCTAAGGATAGGAGAGCCCTAGCCTAAGGATAGGAGAGCCCTAGCCTAAGGCTCGGGGAGCCCTAGCCTTAGACTAAGCCTAGTGGTGCCCTAGGCTAAGCCTAGGGGTGCCCTAGCCTAAGCCTAGGGGTGCCCTATCCTAAGAGTAGTCGAGCCCTAGCCTTAGCCTAATCCGAGGGGTGCCCTAGCCTAAGGCTAGGGGTGCCCAAGCCTAAGCCTAGGTGTGCCCTAGCCTAAGGCTAGGAGAGCCTTAGCCTAAGGCTAGGGGAACCCTAGCCTTAGCCTAAGCCTAGGAGTGCCCTAGTCTAAGGCTAGGGAAGCCCAAGCCTAAGGCTATGGGAGCCCTAGCCCAAGGCTAGAGGAGCCCGAGCCTTAGGCTACGGGAGCCCTAGCCTTAGCCTATGCTTAGGGGAGCCCTAGCCTAAGGCTAGAGGAGCCCTAGCCTAAGGCTACGGGAGCCCTAGCCCAAGACTAGAGGAGCCCGAGCCTTAGGCTAGGGGAGCCCTAGCCTTAGCCTAGGCTTAGGAGAGCCCTAGCCTAAGGCTAGAGGAGCCCTAGCCTAAGGCTAGGGGTGCCCTAGCCTAAGCCTAAGCCTAGGGGTGCCCTAGCCTAAGCCTAGGGGTGCCCAAGCCTAAGCCTAGGGGTGCCCTAGCCTAAGGCTAGGAGAGCCCTAGCCTAAGGCTAGAGGAGCCCTAGCCTAAGGCTAGGGGTGCCCTAGCCTAAGCCTAAGCCTAGGGGTGCCCTAGCCTAAGCCTAGGGGTGCCCAAGCCTAAGCCTAGGGGTGCCCTAGCCTAAGGCTAGGAGAGCCCTAGCCTAAGGCTAGAGGAGCCCTATCCTTAGCCTAAGCCTAGGGTTGCCCTAGCCTAAAGCTAGGGGAGCCCTAGCCTAAGCCTAGGGGTGCCCTAGACTAAGGCTAGGAGAGCCCTAGCCTAAGGCTAGGGGAGCCCTAGCCTAAGCCTTGGGGTGCCCTAGCCCAAGTCTAAAGGAGCCCGAGCCTTAGCCTAAGCCTAGGGGTGCCCTAACCTAAGGCTAGGGGAGCCCTAGCCTTAGCCTAAGCCTAGGGGTGCCCTAGCCTAAGGTTACGGGAGCCCTAGCCTAAGGCTAGGGGAGCCCTAGCCTTAACCTATGCCTAGGGGTGCCCTAGCCCACCCAAGGGGAGCCCTAGCCTTAGGTTAAGCCTAGGGGTGCCCTAGCCTAAGTCTAGTGGTGCCATAGCTTGAGTGTAGGGGTGCCCTAGCCTGAGGCTAGGGGAGCCGTAGCCTTAGCTTAAGCCTAGGGGTGCCCTAGCCTAAGCCTAGGGATGCCCTAGCCTAAGCCTAGGGGTGCCCTAGCCTAAGCCTAGGGGTGGCCTAGCCTAAGCCTAGGGGTGCCCTAGCCTTAGGCTAGGGGAGCCCTAGCCTTAGCCTAAGCCTAGTGATGCCTTAGCCTAAGCCTAGGCGTGCCCTAGCCTGAGCCTAGGGGTGCGCTAGCCTTAGCCTAAGTCTAGGGGTGCCCTAGACTAAGCCTAGGGGTGCCACAGCCTAAGCCTAGGGGTGCCATAGCCTTAGCCTAAGCCTTGGGATGGCCTAGCCTAAGCCTGTGGGTGCCCAAGCCTAAGGCTAGGGGTGCCAAGCCTAAGCCAAGGTCTGCCCTAGTCTAAGCCTAGGGGTGCCCTAGCCTTAGGCTAGGCGAGCCCTAGCCTTAGCCTAAGCCTAGGGGTGCCCTAGCCTAAGCCTAGGGGTGCCATAGCCTAAGCCTAGGGCTGCCCTAGCCTAAGCCCGGGGTGCCCTAGCCTAAGCCTAGGGGTGCCCTAGCCTAAGCCTAGTGGTGCCCTAGCCTAAGCCTAGGGGTGCCATAGCCTAAGCCCGGGGTGCCCTAGCCTAAGCCTAGGGGTGCCCTAGCCTTAGGCTAGGCGAGCCCTAGCCTTAGCCTAAGCCTAGGGATGCCCTAGCCTAAGCCTAGTGGTGCCCAAGCCTAAGGCTAGGGGTGCCAAGCCTAAGCCTAGGTCTGCCCTAGTCTAAGTCTAGGTTTGCCCTAGCCTTAGGCTAGGCGAGCCCTAGCCTTAGCCTAAGCCTAGGGCTGCCCTAGCCTAAGCCTAGGGGTGACCTAGCCTAAGCCTAGGGGTGCCCTAGTTTAGGCTAGGGGAAAACTAGCCTTAGCCTAAGCCTAGCGGTGCACTAGCCTAAGCCTAGGGGTGCCCTAGCCAAAGCCTAGGAGTGCCCAAGCCTTAGGCTAGAGGATCCCTAGCCTTAGCCTAAGTCTAGGGGTTCCTAGCCTAAGCCTTGGGGTGCCCTAGCCTAAGCTTAGGGGTGCCATAGCCTTAGGCTAGGGGAGCACTAGACTTAGCCTAAGCCTAGGGGTGCCGTAGCCTAAGCCTAGGGGTGCGCTAGCCTAAGCATAGGGGTGCCCTAGTTTAGGCTAGGGGAACCCTAGCCTTAGCCTAAGCCTAGGGGTTCCTAGCCTAAGCCTTGGGGTGCCCTAGCCTAAGCCTAGGGGTGCCCTAGCCTAAGCCTAGGGGTGCCCTAGCCTAAGACTAGGGGTGCCCTAGCCTAAGCCTAGGGGTGCCCTAGCCTAAACCTAGGGGTGCCATAGCCTTAGGCTAGGGGATCACTAGCCTTAGCCTAAGCCTAAGGATGCCCTCCCCTAAGCCTATGGGTGCCCTAGCCTAAGCCTAGGGGTGCCCTAGCCTTCGGCTAGCTGAGCCCTAGCCTTAGCCTAAGCCTAGGGGTGCCCTAGCCTAAGTTTAGGGGTGCTCTAGCCTAAGACTAGGGGTGCCCTAGCCTAAAACTAGGGGTGCCATAGCCTTAGGCTAGGGGATCACTAGCCTTAGCCTAAGCCTAAGGATGCCCTCCCCTAAGCCTATGGGTGCCCTAGCCTAAGCCTAGGGGTGCCCTAGCCTTCGGCTAGCTGAGCCCTAGCCTTAGCCTAAGCCTAGGGGTGCCCTAGCCTAAGTTTAGGGGTGCTCTAGCCTAAGACTAGGGGTGCCCTAGCCTAAGCTTAGGGGTGCACTAGCCTAAGCCTAGGGGTGCCCTAGCCTAAGCCTAGTGGTGCCCTAGGGTTAGCCTAGGGGAGCCCTAGCCTTACCCTAATACTAGGGGTGCCCTAGCATAAGCCTATGGGGGCCCTAACCTAAGCCTAGGGGTGCCCTGGCCTAAGCCTACGGGTGCTCTAGCCTTAGGCTAGGGGAGCCCTAGCTTTAGCCTAAGCCTAGGGGTGCCCTAGCCTAAGCCTTGGGGTGACCTAGCCTGAGGCTAGGGGAGCCCTAGCCTTAGCCTAAGCCAAGGGGTGCCCTAGCTTAACCCTAGGGGTGCCCTAGCCTGAGCCTAGGGGTGCCCTATCCTGAACCTACGGGTGCCCTGGCCTGAGGATAGGGGAGCCCTAGCGTTAGTCTAGCCTAGGATTGCCCTAGCCTAAGCCTAGGGGTGTCATAGCCTGAGTCTAGGGCTGCACTAGCCTGAGGCTAGGGGAGCCGTAGCATTAGCCTATGCCTAGGGGAGCCCTAGCTAAAGCCTAGGGGTGCCCTAGCCTAAGCCTAGGGGTGCCCTGGCCTAAGCCTAGGTGTGCCCTAGCCTTAGGCTAGGGGAGCCCTCGCCTTTGCCTAAGCCAAGGGGTGCCCTAGCATAAGTTTAGGGGTGCCCTAGCCTAAGCCTATAGGTGCCCTAGCCTAAGCTTAGGGGTGCCCTCGCCTGAGTCTCGGGGTGCCCTAACCTGAGGCTGGAGGAGCCGTTGCCTTAGCCTAAGTCTAGGGGTGCCCTAGCCTAAGCCTAGGGGTGCCCTAACCTAAGCCTAGGGGTGCCCTGGCCTAAGCCGAGGGGTGCTCTAGCCTTAGGCTAGGGGAGCCCTAGCCTTAGCCTAAGCCTAGGGTTGCCCTAGCCTAAGCCTAGGGGTGACCTAGCCTAAGCCTACGGGTGCCCTAGCCTGACGCTAGGGGAGCCGTAGCCTTAGTCTATCCTAGGATTGCCCTAGCCTAAGCCTTGGGGTGCCATAGCCTAAGTCTCGGGGTGCCCTAGCCTAAGCCTAGGGGTGCCCTAGCCTGAGCCTAGGAGTGCCCTAGCCTAAGCCTAGGGGTGCCCTAGCCTAAGCCTAGGGGTGCCCTAGCCTAAGGCTAGCGGTGCCCTAGCCTAAGCCTAGGGGTGCCCTAGCCTTAGGCTAGGGGAGCCCTAGCCTTAGCCTAAACCTAGGGGTTCCCTAGCCTAAGCCTAGGGGTGCCCTAGCCTAAGCCTAGGGGTGCCCTAGCCTTAGGCTAGGTGAACCCTAGCCTTAGTTTAAGCCTAGGGCTGCCCTAGCCTAAGCCTAGGTGTGCCCAAGCCTAAGCCTAGGGTTGCCAAGCCTAAGCCTAGGGGTGCCCTAGCCTAAACCTAGGTCTGTCCTAGCCTAAGCCTAGGGTTGCCCTAGCCTAAGCCTAGGGGTGCCCTAGCCTGAGCCTAGGGGTGCCCTAGCCTGAGGCTCGGGGAGCCCTAGCCTTAGTCTACCCTAGGATTACCCTAGCCTAAGCCTAGGGGTGCCATAGCCTGAGTCTAAGGTTAGCCTAGCCTGAGGCTAGGGGAATCGTAGCCTTAGCCTAAGCTTAGGGGTGCCCTAGCCTAAGCCTAGGGTTGCCCTAGACTAAGACTAGGGGTGCCCTAGCCTAAAACTAGGGGTGCCCTAGCCTAACCCTAGGTTTGCCATAGCCTTAGGCTAGGGGAACACTAGCCTTAGCCTAAGCCTAGGGTTGCCCTAGCCTAAGCCTAGGGGTGCCCAGGCCTTAGGCTAGGGGAGCCCTAGCCTTAGCCTAAGCCTAGGGATGCCCTAGCCTAAGACTAGTGGTGCCCTAGCCTAAGCTTAGAGGTGCACTAGCCTAAGCCTAGGGGTTCCCGAGCCTAAGCCTATGGGTGCCCTAGGGTTAGGCTAGGGGAGCCCTAGCCTTGCCCTAAGACTGGGGGTGCCCTAGCATAAGCCTATGGGGGCCCTAACCTAAGCCTAGGGGTGCCCTAGCCTAAGCCTAGGGGTGCTCTAGCCTTAGGCTAGGGGAGCCCTAGCCTTAGCCTAAGCCTAGGGGTGCCCTAGCCTAAGCCTAGGGGTGACCTAGCCTGAGCCTAGTGGTGCCCTAGCCTGAGCCTACGGGTGCCATAGCCTGAGGATAGGGGAGCCCTAGCGTTAGTCTAGCCTCGGATTGCCCTAGCCTAAGACTAGGGGTGTCATAGCCTGAGTTTAGGGGTGCACTAGCCTGAGGCTAGGGGAGCCTTAGCATTAGCCTAAGCCTAGGGGAGCCCTAGCCAAAGCCTAGGGTAGCCCTAGCCTAAGCCTAGGGGTGCCCTAGCCTAAGCCTAGGTGTGCCCTAACCTTCAGCTAGGGGAGCCCTCGCCTTAGCCTAAGCCAAGGGGTACCCTAGCCTAAGCTTAGAGGTGCCCTAGCCTAAGCCTATAGGTGCTGTAGCCTAAGCTTAGGGGTGCCCTAGCCTGAGTCGGGGTGCCCTAACCTGAGGCTAGTGGAGCCGTTGCCTTAGCCTAAGTCTAGGGGTGCCCTAGCCTAAGCATAGGGGTGCCCTACCTAAGCCTAGGGGTGCCTTAGCCTTTGGCTAGGGGTTCCCTAGCCTAAGCCTACGGGTGCCCTAGCCTGACGTTAGGGGAGCCGTAGCCTTAGTCTATTCTAGGATTGCCCTAGCCTAAGCCTTGGGGTGCCATAGCCTAAGTGTATGGGTGCCCTAGCTTGAGGCTAGGGGAGCCGTAGCCTTAGCCTAAGCCTAGGGGTGCCCTAGCCTAAGCCAAGGGTGCCCTCGCATTAGCCTAAGCCTAGGGCTGTCCTAGCCTGAGCCTACGGGTGCCCTAGACTGAGGCTAGGGGAGCCCTAGCCTTAGTCTAGCCTAGGATTGCCCTAGACTAAGCCTAGGGGTGCCATAGCCTGAGTCTAGGGGTGCCCTAGATTTAGGCTAAGAGAGCCGTTGCCTTAGCCTAAGCTTGGGGTACCCTAGCCTAAGCCTAGGGGTGCCCTAGCCTAAGCCTAGGGGTGCCCTAGCCTAAGCCTAGGGGTGCCCTAGCCTTAGGCTCGGGGAGCCCTAGCCTTAGCCTTAGCCTAGGGGTGCGCTAGCCTAAGCCTAGGGGTGCCCTAGCCTGAGCCTTGGAGTGCCCTAGCCTAAGCCTATGGGTGCAATAGCCTAAGCCTATGGGTGCCCTAGCCTAAGGCTAGCGGTGCCCTAGCCTAAGCCTAGGGGTGCCCTAGCCTTAGGCAAGAGGAGCCCTAGCCTTAGCCTAAGCCTAGGGGTTCACAAGCCTAAGCCTAGGGGTGCCCTAGCCTAAGCCTAGGGGTGCCCTAGCCTTAGGCTAGGTGAACCCTAGCCTTAGTTTAAGCCTAGGGCTGCCCTAGCCTAAGCCTAGGGGTGCCCAAGCCTAAGCCTAGGGGTGCCAAGCCTAAGCCTAGGGGTGCCCTAGCCTAAGCCTAGGTCTGTCCTAGAATAAGCCTAGGGCTGCCTTAGCCTAAGCCTAGGGGTGCCCTAGCCTGAGCCTAGGGGTGCTCTAGCCTGAGCCTAGGGGTGCCCTAACTAAGCCTAGTGGTGCCCTAGCCTAAGCCAAGGGGTGCCCTAGCCTAAGGCTAGCGGTGCCCTAGCCTAAGCCTAGGGGTGCCCTAGCCTGAGCCTAGGGGTGCCCTAGCCTAAGCCAAGGGGTGCCCTAGCCTAAGGCTAGCGGTGCCCTAGACTAAGCCTAGGGGTGCCCTAGCCTAAGCCTAGGGGTGCGAAGCCTAAGCCTAGGGGTGCCCTAGCCTAAGCCTAGGTCTGTCCTAGCCTAAGCCTAGGGGTGCCCTAGCCTTAGGCTAGGGGAGGCCTAGCCTTAGGCTTAGCCTAGGGCTGCCCTAGCCTAAGCCTAAGGGTGTCCTAGCCTGAGCCTAGGTGTGCCCTAGCCTGAGGCTCGGGGAGCCCTAACCTTAGTCTACCCTAGGATTGCCCTAGCCTAAGCCTAGGGGTGCCATAGCCTGAGTCTAAGGGTGCCCTAGCCTGAGGCTAGGGGAACCGTAGCCTTAGCCTAAGCTTAGGGGTGCCCTAGCCTAAGCCTAGGCGTGCCCTAGCCTTAGCCTAGGGGTGCCCTGGCCTAAGCCAAGGGGTGCCCTAGCCTAAGCCTAGGGGTGCCCTAGCCTTAGGCTAGGGGAGCCCTATCCTTAGCCTAAGCCTAGAGCTGCCCTAGCATAAGCCTAGGAGTGCCTTTGCCTAAGCCTAGGGGTGCCCTAGCCTTAGGCTAGGGGAGCCCTAGCCATAGCCTAAGCCTAGGGTGCCCTAGCCTAAGACTAGGGGTGCCCTAGCCTAAGCTTAGGGGTGCCCTAGACTAAGCTTAGGGGTGCCCTAGCATAAGATTAGGGGTGCCCTAGCCTAAGCCTAGGGGTGCCCTAGCCGAACCCTAGGGGTGCCATAGCCTTAGGCTAGGGGAGCACTAGCCTTAGCCTAAGCCTAGTGGTGCCATAGCCTAAGCCTAGGGGTGCCCTAGCCTAAGCCTAGGGGTGCCCAGGCCTTATGCTAGTGGAGCCCTAGCCTTAGCCTAAGCCTATGGCTGCCCTAGCCTAAGCCAAGGGGTGCCCTAGCCTAAGCCTAGGGGTGCCCTAGCCTATCCCTAGGGGTGCCCTAGCCTAAGGCTACGGGAGCACTAGCCTTAGCCTGAGCTTAGGGGTGCCCTAGCCTAAGCCTAGGGTGCCCTACCCTAAGCCTATGGGTGCCCTAGCCTAAGCCTAGGGGTGCCCTAGCCTTAGGCTAGCTTAGCCCTAACCTTAGCCTAAGCCTTGGGGTGGCCTTGCCTAAGCCTAGGGGTGCCCAAGCCTAAGCCTAGGGGTGCCCTTGCCTAAGCCTAGGGGTGCCCTAGCCTAAGAATAGGGGTGCCCAAAGCCTAAGCTTAGGGGTGCACTAGCCTAAGCCTAGGGGTGCCCTAGCCTAAGCCTAGGGGTGCCGTAGGGTTAGGCTAGGGGAGCCCTAGCCTTATCCTAAGACTAGGGGTGCCCTAGCATAAGCCTATGGGGGCCCTAACCTAAGTCTAGGGGTGCCCTAGCCTAAGCCTAGGGGTGCTCTAGCCTTAGGCTAGGGGAGCCCTAGCCTTAGCCAAAGCCTAGGGGTGCCCTAGCCTAAGCCTAGGGGTGACCTAGCCAGAGCCTAGGGGTGCCCTAGCCTGAGCCTACGGGTGCCCTAGCCTGAGGATAGGGGAGCCCTAGCGTTAGTCTAACCTAGGATTGCCCTAGCCTAAGCCTAGGGGTGTCATAGCCTGAGTCTAGGGGTGCACTAGCCTGAGGCTAGGGGAGCCGTAGCCTTAGCCTAAGCCTAGGGGATCCCTAGCTAAAGCCTAGGGTTGCCCTAGCCTAAGCCTAGGGGTGCCCTAGCCTAAGCCTAGGTGTGCCCTAGCCTTAGGTTAGGGGAGCCCAAGCCTTAGCCTAAGCCAAGGGGTGCCCTAGCCTAAGCCTAGAGTGCCCTAGCCTACGCCTATAGGTGCCCTAGCCTAAGCTTAGGGGTGCCCTAGCCTGAGTCTCAGGGTGCCCTAACCTGAGGCTAGTGGAGCCGTTGCCTTAGCCTAAGTCTAGGGGTGCCCTAGCCTAAGCCTAGGGGTGCCCTACCTAAGCCTAGGAGTGCCTTAGCCTTAGGCTAGGGGATCCCTAGCCTAAGCCTACGGTGCCCTAGCCTGACGCTAGGGGAGCCGAAGCCTTAGTCTATCCTAGGATTGCCCTAGCCTAAGCCTTGGGGTGCCATAGCCTAAGTCTAGGGGTGCCCTAGCCTGAGGCTAGGGGAGCGGTTGCCTTAGCCTAAGCCTAGGGGTGCCCTAGCCTAAGCCAAGGGTGCCCTAGCCTTAGCCTAAGCCTAGGGCTGCCCTAGCCTGAGCCTACGGGTGCCCTAGACTGAGGCTAGGGGAGCCCTAGCCTTAGTCTAGCCTAGGATTGCCCTATCCTAAGCCTAGGGGTGAAATAGCCTGAGTCAAGGGGTGCCCAAGCCTGAGGCGAAGGGAGCCGTAGTCTTAGCCTAAGCCTAGGGGTGCCCTAGCCTAAGCCTAGGGGTGCCCTAGCCTAAGCCTAGGGGTGCCCTAGCCTTAGGCTAGGGGAGCCCTAGCCTTAGCCTTAGCCTATGGGTGCCCTAGCCTAAGCCTAGGGGTGCCCTAGCCTGAGCCTAGGAGTGCCCTAGCCTAAGCCTAGGGGTGCCCTAGCCTAAGCCTAGGGGTGCCCTAGCCTTAGGCTAGGGGAGCCCTAGCCTTAGCCTAAGCCTAGGATTGCCCTAGCCTAAGCTTAGGGGTGCACTAGCCTGTGTCTAGAGGTGCCCTAACCTGAGGCTAGTGGAGCCGTTGCCTTAGCCTAAGCCTAGGTGTGCCCTAGCCTAAGCCTAGGGTTGCCCTAGCCTGAGGCTAGGGGTGCCCTAGCCTGAGGCTCGGGGAGCCCTAGCCTTAGTCTACCCTTAGGATTGCCCTAGCCTAAGCCTAGGGGTGCCATAGCCTGAGTCTAAGGGTGCCCTAGCCTGAGGCTAGGGGAACCGTAGCCTTAGCCTAAGCTTAGGGGTGCCCTAGACTAAGCCTAGGCGTGCCCTAGCCTAAGCTTGGGGTGCCCTGGCCTAAGCCAAGGGGTGCCCTAGCCTAAGCCTAGGGGTACCCTAGCCTTAGGCTAGGGGAGCCCTAGCCTGAGCCTAAGCCTAGGGGTGCCCAAGCCTAAGCCTAGGGGTGCCAAGCCTAAGCCTAGGGGTGCCCTAGCCTAAGCCTAGGTCTGTCCTAGCCTAAGCCTCGGCGTGCCATAGCCTTAGGCTAGGGGTGCCCTAGCCTTAGGCTAGGGGAGCCCTAGCCTTAGCCTAAGCCTAGGTGTGCCCTAGCCTAAGCCTAGGGTTGCCCTAGCCTGAGCCTAGGGGTGCCCTAGCCTGAGGCTCGGGGAGCCCTAGCCTTAGTCTACCCATAGGATTGCCCTAGCCTAAGCCTAGGGGTGCCATAGCCTGAGTCTAAGGGTGCCCTAGCCTGAGGCTAGGGGAACCGTAGCCTTAGCCTAAGCTTAGGGGTGCCCTAGACTAAGCCTAGGCGTGCCCTAGCCTAAGCCTAGGGGTGCCCTGGCCTAAGCCAAGGGGTGCCCTAGCCTAAGCCTAGGGGTGCCCTAGCCTTAGGCTAGGGGAGCCTTAGCCTGAGCCTAAGCCTAGGGGTGCCCTAGCCTTAGGCTAGGGGAGCCCTACCATTAACCTAAGCATAGGGGTGCCCTAGCCTTAGGCTAGGGGAGCCCTAGCCTTAGCCTAAGCCTAGGGGTGCCCTAGCCTAAGCCTAGTAGTGCCTTTGCCTAAGCCTAGGGGTGCCCTAGCCTTAGGCTAGGGGAGCTCTAGCCTTAGCCTAAGCCTAGGGTGCCCGAGCCTAAGACTAGGGGTGCCCTAGCCTAAGCTTAGGGGTGCACTAGCCTAAGCCTAGGGGTGCCCTAGCCTAAGCCTAGGGGTGCCCTAGGGTTAGGCTAGGTGAGCCCTAGCCTTACCCTAAGCCTAGGGGTGACCTAGCCTAAGCCTATGGGTGCCCTAACCTAAGCCTAGGGGTGCCCTAGCCTAAGCATAGGGGTGCTCTAACCTTAGGCTAGGGGAGCCCTAGCCTTAGCCTAAGCCTAGGGGTGCCCTAGCCTAAGCCTAGGGGTACCCTAGCCTTAGGCTAGGGGAGCTCTAGCCTTAGCCTAAGCCTAGGGTGCCCTAGCCTAAGACTAGGGGTGCCCTAGCCTAAGCTTAGGGGTGCACTAGCCTAAGCCTAGGGGTGCCCTAGCCTAAGCCTAGGGGTGCCCTAGGGTTAGGCTAGGTGAGCCCTAGCCTTACCCTAAGCCTAGGGGTGCCCTAGCCTAAGCCTATGTGTGCCCTAACCTAAGCCTAGGGGTGCCCTAGCCTAAGCATAGGGGTGCTCTAACCTTAGGCTAGGGGAGCCCTAGCCTTAGACTAAGCCTAGGGGTGCCCTAGCCTAAGCCTAGGGGTGACTTAGCCTGAGGCTAGGGGAGCCCTAGCCTTAGCCTAAGCCAAGGGGTGCCCTAGCCTAAGCCTAGGGGTTCCCTAGCCTGAGCCGAGGGGTGCCCTAGCCTGAGCCTACTGGTGCCCTAGCCTGAGGATAGGGGAGCCCTAGCGTTAGTCTAGCCTAGGATTGCCCTAGCCTAAGCCTAGGGCTGCCCTAGCCTGAGCATAGGGGTGCCCTAGCCTAAGCCTACGGGTGCCCTAGCCTTAGGCTAGGGGATCCCTAGCCTTAGCCTAAGCCTAGGGGTGCCCTAGCGTAAGCCTAGGGGTGCCCTATCCAAACCCTAGGGGTGCCCAGGCCTTAGGCTAGGGGAGCCCTAGCCTTAGCCTAAGCCTATGGTGCCCTAGCCTAAGCCTAGGGGTGCCCTAGCCTGAGCCTACGGGTGCTCCAGCCTGAGGCTCGGGGAGCCCTAGCCTTATTCTAGCCTAGGATTGCCCTAGCCTAAGCATAGGGCTGCCATAGCCTGAGTCTAGGGGTCCCCTAGCCTGAGGCTAAGGGAACCGTAGCCTTAGCCTAAGCCTGGGGGTGCCCTAGCCTAAGCCTAGGGATGCCCTAATCTAAGCCTAGGGGTGCCCTAGCCTTAGGCTAGGGGAGCCCTAGACTTAGCCTAAGCCTAGGGGTGCCCTAGCCTAAGCCTAGGGGTGCCCTAGCCTGAGCCTACGGGTGCTCCAGCCTGAGGCTCGGGGAGCCCTAGCCTTAGTCTAGCCTAGGATTGCCCTAGCCTAAGCATAGGGCTGCCATAGCCTGAGTCTAGGGGTGCTTTAGCCTTAGGCTAAGGGAGCCCTAGCCTTAGCCTAAGCCTAGGGGTGCCCTAGCCTTAGCCTTGCGGTGCTCTAGCCTTAGGGTAGGGGAGCCCTAGCCTTAGCCTAAGCCTAGGGGTGCCCTACCTAAGCTTGGGGTGCCCTAGTCTTAGGCTAGGGGTTCCCTAACCTTAACCTAGGGGTGCCCTAGCCTAAACCTAGGGGTGCCCTAGCCTAAGCCTAGAGGTGCCATAGCCTTAGACTAGGGGAGCCCTTACCTTAGCGTAAGCCTAGGGTGCCTTAACCTAAGCCTTGGGGTGCCATAGCCTAAGCCTAGGGGTGTCCTAGCCTAAGCCTAGGGGTGCCCTAGCCTTAGGCTAGGGGAGCCCTAGCCTTAGCCTAATCCTAGGGGTGCCCTAGCCTAAGCCTAGGAGTGCCCTAGTATAAGCCTAGAAGTTCCCTATCATAAGCCTAGGGGTGCCCTAGCCAAAGCCTAGGGGTGCCCTAGCCTAAGCCTTGGGGTGCCCTAACCTTAGGCTAGGATTTCCCTACCCTTAGCCTAGGGGTGCCCAGGCCTTAGGCAAGATGAGCCCTAGCCTTAGCCTAAGCCTATGGCTGCCCTAGCCTAAGCCTAGGGTGCCCTAGCGTAAGCCTAGGGGTGCCCTAGCCTAACCCTAGGGGTGCGCTAGCCTTAGGATAGGGGAGCCCTAGCCTTAGCCTAAGCCTAGGGGCACCCTATCCTAAACCTAGGGGTGCCCTAGCCGAAGCCTATGGGTGCCCTAGCCTTGGGCTTGGAGAGCCCTAGCCTTAGCCTAAGCCTAGGGGTGCCCCAGCCTAAGCCTAGGGGTGCCCTAGTCTACGTCTAGGGGTGCCCTAGCCTAAGCATAGGGGTGCTCTAACCAAAGTCTAGGCATTCCCTACCTAAGCCTAGGGGTGCCCTAGCCTAAGCCTAGGGGTGCCCTAGCCTTGGGCTAGGGAAGCCCTAGCCCTAGCCTAAGTCTAGGTGTGCCTTAGCCTTAGCCTAAGCCTAGGGGTTCCCCAGCCTAAGCCTAGGGGTGCCCTAGCCTAAGCGTAGGGGTGCCCTAGCCTTAGGCTACCGGAGCCCTAGCCTTAGGTTAGCGGAGCCCTAGCCTTAGCCTAAGCCTAGGGGTGCACTAGCCTAAGCCTAGGGGTGCCCTAGCCTAAGCCTAGGGGTGCCCTAGCCTTAGCCTACCTAGGGGTGCCCTATTCTAAGCCTAGGAGTGCCCTAGCCTAAGCCTAGGGATGCCCTAGCCTTAGGCTAGGGGAGTCCTAGCCGAAGCCTAGGGCTGCCCTAGCTTAAGCCTAGGGGTGCCCGAGCCTAGTCTAGGGGTGCCCTAGCCTAAGCCTAGGGTTGCCCTAGCCTAAGCCTAGGGTTGCCCTAGCCTAAGCATAGGGGTGCCCTAGCCTAAGCCTAGGTGTGCCCTAGCCTAAGCTAGGCGAGCCCTATCCTTAACCTAAGCTTAGGGCTGCCCTAGCCTAAGCTTTGGGCTGCCCTAGCCTAAGCCTAGGGGTGCCAAACCTTAGCCTAGGTGTGCCCTATCCTAAGCCTAGGTCTGTCCTAGCCTAAGCCTAGGGGTGCCCTAGCCTTAGGATAGGCGAGCCCTAGCCTTAGCCTAAGCCTAGGGGTGCACTAGCCTAAGCCTAGGGGTGCCCTAGCCTAAGCCTAGGGGTGCCCTAGCCTTAGGCTAGGGGTTCCCTAGCCTAAGCCTAGGGGTGCCCTAGTCTAAGCCTAGGGGTGCCCTAGCCTTAGGCTAGGTGACCCCTAGCCTTAGCCTAAGCCTAGGGGTGCCCTAGCCTAAGCCTAGTGGTGCCCTAGCCTAAGCCTAGGGGTGCCCAAGCCTAAGCCTAGGGCTGCCCTAGCCTAAGCCTAGGGTTGCCCAAGCCTAAGCCTAGGGGTGCCAAGCCTAAGCCTAGGGGTGCCCTAGCCTAAGCCTAGGGCTGCCCTAGCCTAAGCCTACGGGTGCCCTAGCCTTAGGCTAGGGGATGCCTAGACTTAGCCTAAGCCTAGGGGTGCCCTAGCCTAAGCCTAGGGGAGCCCTAGCTAAAGCCTAGGGGTGCCCTAGCCTAAGCCTAGGGGTTCCCTAGCCTACGCCTAGGTGTGCCCTAGCCTTAGGCTGGGGGAGCCCTAGCCTTTTCCTAAGCCTAGGGGTGCCCTACCTAAGCCTAGGGGTGCCCTAGCCTAAGCTTAGGGGTGCCCTAGCCTGAGTCTCGGGGTGCCCTAACCTGAGGCTAGTGGAGCCGTTGCCTTAGCCTAAGCCTAGGAGTGCCCTAGCCTAAGCCTAGGGGTTCCCTAGCCTACGCCTAGGTATGCCTTAGCCTTAGGCTAGGGGAGCCCTAGCCTTTTCCTAAGCCTAGGGCTGCCCTAGCCTGACCATAGGGGTGCCCTAGCCTAAGCCTACGGGTGCCCTAGCCTTAGGCTAGGGGATCCCTAGCCTTAGCCTAAGCCTAGGGGTGCCCTAGCATAAGCCTAGGGGTGCCCTATCCAAACCCTAGGGGTGCCCAGGCCTTAGGCTAGGGGAGCCCTAGCCTTAGCCTAAGCCTATGGTGCCCTAGCCTAAGCCTAGGGGTGCCCTAGACTGAGCCTACGGGTGCTCTAGCCTGAGGCTCGGGGAGCCCTAGCCTTAGTCTAGCCTAGGATTGCCCTAGCCTAAGCATAGGGGTGCTATAGCCTGAGTCTAGGGGTCCCCTAGCCTGAGGCTAAGGGAACCGTAGCCTTAGCCTAAGCCTGGGGGTGCCCTAGCCTAAGCCTAGGGATGCCCTAATCTAAGCCTAGGGGTGCCCTAGCCTTAGGCTAGGGGAGCCCTAGACTTAGCCTAAGCCTAGGGGTGCCCTAGCCTTAGCCTAAGCTTAGGGGTGCCCTAGCCTAAGCCTAGGGGTGCCCTAGCCTAAGCCTAGGGGTGCTTTAGCCTTAGGCTTAGGGAGCCCTAGCCTTAGCCTAAGCCTAGGGGTGCCCTAGCCTAAGTCTAGGGAGACCTAGCCTGAGGCTAGGGGAGCCCTAGCCTTAGCCTAAGTCTAGGGGTGCCCTAGCCTAAGCCTTGGGGTGCTCTAGCCTTAGGGTAGGGGAGCCCTAGCCTTAGCCTAAGCCTAGGGGTGCCCTACCTAAGCTTGGGGTGCCCTAGCCTTAGGCTAGGGGTTCCCTAACCTTAACCTAGGGGTGCCCTAGCCTAAACCTAGGGGTGCCCTAGCCTAAGCCTAGAGGTGCCATAGCCTTAGGCTAGGGGAGCCCTTACCTTAGCGTAAGCCTAGGGTGCCTTAACCTAAGCCTTGGGGTGCCATAGCCTAAGCCTAGGGGTGTCCTAGCCTAAGCCTAGGGGTGCCCTAGCCTTAGGCTAGGGGAGCCCTAGCCTTAGCCTAATCCTAGGTGTGCCCTAGCCTAAGTCTAGGAGTGCCCTAGTATAAGCCTAGAAGTTCCCTATCATAAGACTAGGGGTGCCCTAGCCAAAGCCTAGGGGTTCCCTAGCCTAAGCCTTGGGGTGCCCTAGCCTTAGGCTAGGGGTTCCCTACCCTTAGCCTAAACCTAGGGCTGCCTTAGCCTAAGCCTAGGGGTGCCCTATCCTAAGCCGATGGGTGCCCTAGCCTAAGGCTAGTGGAGCCCTAGCCTTAGCTTAAGACTAGGAGTTTCCTAGCCTAAGCCTAGGGGTGCCCTAGCCTAAGCCTAGGGGTGTCCTAGCCTAAGCCTTGGGGTGCCCTACCCTAAGCCTAGGGGTGCCCAGGCCTTAGGCTAGATGAGCCCTAGCCTTAGCCTAAGCCTATGGCTGCCCTAGCCTAAGCCTAGGGTGCCCTAGCGTAAGCCTAGGGGTGCCCTATCCAAACCCTAGGGGTGCCCAGGCCTTAGGCTAGGGGAGCCCTAGCCTTAGCCTAAGCCTATGGTGCCCTAGCCTAAGCCTAGGGGTGCCCTAGCCTGAGCCTACGGGTGCTCCAGCCTGAGGCTCGGGGAGCCCTAGCCGTAGTCTAGCCTAGGATTGCCCTAGCCTAAGCATAGGGCTGCCATAGCCTGAGTCTAGGGGTCCCCTAGCCTGAGGCTAAGGGAACCGTAGCCTTAGCCTAAGCCTGGGGGTGCCCTAGCCTAAGCCTAGGGATGCCCTAATCTAAGCCTAGGGGTGCCCTAGCCTTAGGCTAGGGGAGCCCTAGACTTAGCCTAAGCCTAGGGGTGCCCTAGCCTAAGCCTAGGGGTGCCCTAGCCTGAGCCTACGGGTGCTCCAGCCTGAGGCTCGGGGAGCCCTAGCCTTAGTCTAGCCTAGGATTGCCCTAGCCTAAGCATAGGGCTGCCATAGCCTGAGTCTAGGGGTGCTTTAGCCTTAGGCTAAGGGAGCCCTAGCCTTAGCCTAAGCCTAGGGTTGCCCTAGCCTTAGCCTTGGGGTGCTCTAGCCTTAGGGTAGGGGAGCCCTAGCCTTAGCCTAAGCCTAGGGGTGCCCTACCTAAGCTTGGGGTGCCCTAGTCTTAGGCTAGGGGTTCCCTAACCTTAACCTAGGGGTGCCCTAGCCTAAACCTAGGGGTGCCCTAGCCTAAGCCTAGAGGTGCCATAGCCTTAGACTAGGGGAGCCCTTACCTTAGCGTAAGCCTAGGGTGCCTTAACCTAAGCCTTGGGGTGCCATAGCCTAAGCCTAGGAGTGCCCTAGCCTAAGCCTAGGGGTTCCCTAGCCTACGCCTAGGTATGCCCTAGCCTTAGGCTAGGGGAGCCCTAGTCTTTTCCTAAGCCTAGGGCTGCCCTAGCCTGACCATAGGGGTGCCCTAGCCTAAGCCTACGGGTGCCCTAGCCTTAGGCTAGGGGATCCCTAGCCTTAGCCTAAGCCTAGGGGTGCCCTAGCATAAGCCTAGGGGTGCCCTATCCAAACCCTAGGGGTGCCCAGGCCTTAGGCTAGGGGAGCCCTAGCCTTAGCCTAAGCCTATGGTGCCCTAGCCTAAGCCTAGGGGTGCCCTAGACTGAGCCTACGGGTGCTCTAGCCTGAGGCTCGGGGAGCCCTAGCCTTAGTCTAGCCTAGGATTGCCCTAGCGTAAGCATAGGGGTGCTATAGCCTGAGTCTAGGGGTCCCCTAGCCTGAGGCTAAGGGAACCGTAGCCTTAGCCTAAGCCTGGGGGTGCCCTAGCCTAAGCCTAGGGATGCCCTAATCTAAGCCTAGGGGTGCCCTAGCCTTAGGCTAGGGGAGCCCTAGACTTAGCCTAAGCCTAGGGGTGCCCTCGCCTTAGCCTAAGCCTAGGGGTGCCCTAGCCTAAGCCTAGGGGTGCCCTAGCCTAAGCCTATTGGTGCCCTAGCCTAAGCCTAGGGGTGCTTTAGCCTTAGGCTAAGGGAGCCCTAGCCTTAGCCTAAGCCTAGGGGTGCCCTAGCCTAAGTCTAGGGAGACCTAGCCTGAGGCTAGGGGAGCCCTAGCCTTAGCCTAAGCCTAGGGGTGCCCTAGCCTAAGCCTTGGGGTGCTCTAGCCTTAGGGTAGGGGAGCCCTAGCCTTAGCCTAAGCCTAGGGGTGCCCTACCTAAGCTTGGGGTGCCCTAGCCTTAGGCTAGTGGTTCCCTAACCTTAACCTAGGGGTGCCCTAGCCTAAACCTAGGGGTGCCCTAGCCTAAGCCTAGGGGTGCCCTAGCCTAAGCCTAGGGCTGCCCTAGCCTTAGGCTAGGCGAAACCTAGCCTTAGCATAAGCCTAGGGCTGCCCTAGCCTAAGCCTAGGGTTGCCCAAGCCTAAGACTCGGGGTGCCAAGCCTAAGCCTAGGGGTGCCCTAGCCTAACCCTAGGGGTGCCCTAGCCTTAGGATAGGGGAGCCCTAGCCTTAGCCTAAGCCTAGGGGCACCCTAGCCTAAACCTAGGTGTGCCCTAGCCGAAGCCTATGGGTGCCCTAGCCTTAGGCTAGGGGAGCCCTAGCCTTAGCCTAATCCTAGGGGTGCCCTAGTCTAAGCCTAGGAGTGCCCTAGTATAAGCCTAGAAGTTCCCTATCATAAGCCTAGGGGTGCCCTAGCCAAAGCCTAGGGGTTCCCTAGCCTAAGCCTTGGGGTGCCCTAGCCTTAGGCTAGGGGTTCCCTACCCTTAGCCTAAACCTAGGGGTGCCCTAGCCTAAGCCTAGGGGTGCCCTATCCTAAGCCGATGGGTGCCCTAGCCTAAGGCTAGTGGAGCCCTAGCCTTAGCTTAAGACTAGGAGTGCCCTAGCCTAAGCCTAGGGGTGCCCTAGCCTAAGCCTAGGGGTGTCCTAGCCTAAGCCTTGGGGTGCCCTACCCTAAGCCTAGGGGTGCCCAGGCCTTAGGCTAGATGAGCCCTAGCCTTAGCCTAAGCCTATGGCTGCCCTAGCCTAAGCCTAGGGTGCCCTAGCCTAAGCCTAGGGGTGCCCTAGCCTAACCCTAGGGGTGCCCTAGCCTTAGGATAGGGGAGCCCTAGCCTTAGCCTAAGCCTAGGGGCACCCTAGCCTAAACCTAGGTGTGCCCTAGCCGAAGCCTATGGGTGCCCTAGCTTTGGGCTTGGGGAGCCCTAGCCTTAGCCTAAGCCTAGGGGTGCCCCAGCCTAAGCCTAGGGGTGCCCTAGTCTACGTCTAGTGGTGCCCTAGCCTAAGCATAGGGGTGCTCTAACCAAAGTCTAGGCATTCCCTACCTAAGCCTAGGGGTGCCCTAGCCTAAGCCTAGGGGTGCCCTAGCCTTGGGATAGGGAAGCCCTAGCCCTAGCCTAAGTCTAGGTGTGCCTTAGCCTTAGCCTAAGCCTAGGGGTTCCCTAGCCTACGCCTAGGGGTGCCCTAGCATAAGCGTAGGGGTGCCCTAGCCTTAGGCTACCGGAGCCTTAGCCTTAGGTTAGCGGAGCCCTAGCCTTAGCCTAAGCCTAGGGGTGCACTAGCCTAAGCCTAGGGGTGCCCTAGCCTAAGCCTAGGGGTGCCCTATCCTTAGGCTAGGGGAGCCCTAGCCTTAGCCTACCTAGGTGTGCCCTAGTCTAAGCCTAGGAGTGCCCTAGCCTAAGCCTAGGGATGCCCTAGCCTTAGGCTAGGGGAGTCCTAGCCGAAGCCTAGGGCTGTCCTAGCTTAAGCCTAGGGGTGCCCGAGCCTAAGCCTAGGGGTGCCCTTGCCTAAGCCTAGGTGTGCCCTAGCTTAAGCCTAGGGGTGCCCTAGCCTAAGCCTAGGGTTGCCCTAGCCTAAGCATAGGGGTGCCCTAGCCTAAGCCTATGTGTTCCCTAGCCTTAGGCTAGGCGAGCCCTATCCTTAACCTAAGCTTAGGGCTGCCCTAGCCTAAGCCTAGGGGTGCCAAGCCTTAGCCTAGGTGTGCCCTATCCTAAGCCTAGGTCTGTCCTAGCCTAAGCCTAGGGGTGCCCTAGCCTTAGGATAGGCGAGCCCTAGCATTAGCCTAAGCCTAGGGGTGCACTAGCCTAAGCCTAGGGGTGCCCTAGCCTAAGCCTAGGGGTGCCCTAGCCTTAGGCTAGGGGTTCCCTAGCCTAAGCCTAGGGGTGCCCTAGTCTAAGCCTAGGGGTGCCCTAGCCTTAGGCTAGGTGAGCCCTAGCCTTAGCCTAAGCCTAGGGGTGCCCTAGCCTAAGCCTAGGGGTGCCCTAGCCTAAGCCTAGGGCTGCCCTAGCCTTAGGCTAGGTGAAACCTAGCCTTAGCATAAGCCTAGAGCTGCCCTAGCCTAAGCCTAGGGGTGCCCTAGCCTAAGCCTAGGGGAGCCCTATGTAAAGCCTAGGGGTGCCCTAGCCTACGCCTAGGTGTGCCCTAGCCTTAGGCTAGGGCAGCCCTAGCCTTTTCCTAAGCCTAGGGGTGCCCTAGTCTAAGCCTAGGTGTGCCCTAGCCTGAACCTAGGGGTGCCGTAGCCTTAGGCTAGGGGTGCCCTAAACTGAGGCTAGTGGAGACGTTGCCTTAGCCTAATTCTAGGTGTGCCCTAGCCTAAGCCTAGGGGTGCCCTACCTAAGCCTAGGGGTGCCCTAGCCTAAGCTTGTGGTGCCCTAGCCTGAGTCTCGGGGTGCCCTAACCTGAGGCTAGTGGAGCCGTTGCCTTAGCCTAAGTCTAGGGTGCCCTAGCCTAAGCCTAGGGGTGCCCTACCTAAGCCTAAGGGTGCCCTAGCCTTAGGCTAGGGGTTCCCTAGCCTAAGCCTAGGGTTGCCCTAGCCTAAGCCTAGGGGTGCCCTAGCCTTAGACTAGGGGACCTCTAGCCTTTGCCTAAGCCTAGGGGTGCCCAAGCCTAAGCCTAGGTGTGCCCTAGCCTAAGCCTATGGCTGCCCTAGCCTGACCATAGGGGTGCCCTAGCCTAAGCCTACGGGTGCCCTAGCCTTAGGCTAGGGGATCCCTAGCCTTAGACTAAGCCTAGGGGTGCCCTAGCGTAAGCCTAGGGGTGCCCTATCCAAACCCTAGGGGTGCCCAGGCCTTAGGCTAGGGGAGCCCTAGCCTTAGCCTAAGCCTATGGTGCCCTAGCCTGAGCCTACATGTGCTCTAGCCTGAGGCTCGGGGAGCCCTAGCCTTAGTCTAGCCTAGGATTGCCCTAGCCTAAGCATAGGGGTGCCATAGCCTGAGTCTAGGGGTCCCCTAGCCTGAGGCTAAGGGAACCGTAGCCTTAGCCTAAGCCTGGGGGTGCCCTAGCCTAAGCCTAGGGATGCCCTAATCTAAGCCTAGGGGTGCCCTAGCCTTAGGCTAGGGGAGCCCTAGACTTAGCCTAAGCCTAGGGGTGCCCTAGCCTTAGCCTAAGCCTAGGGGTGCCCTAGCCTAAGCCTAGGGGTGCCCTAGCCTAAGCCTAGGGGTGCTTTAGCCTTAGGCTAAGGGAGCCCTAGCCTTAGCCTAAGCCTAGGGATGCCCTAGCCTAAGTCTAGGGAGACCTAGCCTGAGGCTAGGGGAGCCCTAGCCTTAGCCTAAGCCTAGGGGTGCCCTAGCCTAAGCCTTGGGGTGCTCTAGCCTTAGGGTAGGGGAGCCCTAGCCTTAGCTATAGCCTAGGGGTGCCCTACCTAAGCTTGGGGTGCCCTAGCCTTAGGCTAGGGGTTCCCTAACCTTAACCTAGGGGTGCCCTAGCCTAAACCTAGGGGTGCCCTAGCCTAAGCCTAGAGGTGCCTTAGCCTTAGGCTAGGGGAGCCCTTACCTTAGCGTAAACCTAGGGTGCCTTAACCTAAGCCTTGGGGTGCCATAGCTTAAGCCTAGGGGTGTCCTAGCCTAAGCCTAGGGGTGCCCTAGCCTTAGGCGAGGGGAGTCCTAGCCTTAGCCTAATCCTAGGGGTGCCCTAGCCTAAGCCTAGGAGTGCCCTAGTCTAAGCCTAGAAGTTCCCTATCATAAGCCTAGGGGTGGCCTAGCCAAAGCCTAGGGGTGCCCTACCTAAGCCTAGGGGTTCCCTAGCCTAAGCTTAGGGGTGCCCTAGCCTGAGTCTCGGGGTGCCCTAGCCTGAGGCTAGTGGAGCCGTTGCCTTAACCTAAGTCTAGGGGTGCCCTAGCCTAAGCCTAGGGGTGCCCTACCTAAGCCTAGGGGTGCCCTAGCGTAAGCCTAGGGCTGCCCTAGCCTGAGCCTAGGGGTGCCCTAGCCTAAGCCTAGGGGTGCCCTAGCCTAAGCCTAGGGGTGCCCTAGCCTGAGCCTACGGGTGCTCTAGCCTGAGGCTCAGGGAGCCCTAGCCTTAGTCTAGCCTAGGATTGCCCTAGCCTAAGCATAGGGGTGCCATAGCCTGAGTCTAGGGGTCCCCTAGCCTGAGGCTAAGGGAACCGTAGCCTTAGCCTAAGCCTGGGGGTGCCCTAGCCTAAGCCTAGGGATGCCCTAATCTAAGCCTAGGGGTGCCCTAGCCTTAGGCTAGGGGAGCCCTAGACTTAGCCTAAGCCTAGGGGTGCCTTAGCCTTAGCCTAAGCCTAGGGGTGCCCTACCCTAAGCCTTGGGGTGCTCTAGCCTTAGGGTAGGGTAGACCTAGCCTTATCCTAAGCCTAGGGGTGCCCTACCTAAGCTTGGGGTGCCCTAGCCTTAGGCTAGGGGTTCCCTAACCTTAACCTAGGGGTGCCCTAGCCTAAGCATAGGGGTGCCCTAGCCTAAGCCTTGGTGTGCCCTAGCCTTAGGCTAGGCGAGCCCTATCCTTAGCCTAAGCCTAGGGCTGCCCTAGCCTAAGCCTAGGGGTGCCAAGCCTTAGCCTAGGTGTGTCCTAACCTAAGCCTAGGTCTGTCCTAGCCTAAGCCTAGGGGTGCCCTAGCCTTAGGATAGGTGAGCCCTAGCCTTAGCCTAAACCTAGGGGTGCACTAGCCTAAGCCTAGGGGTGCCCTAGCTTAAGCCTAGGGGTGCCCTAACCTTAGGCTAGGGGTTCCCTTGCCTAAGCCTAGGGGTGCCCTAGTCTAAGCCTAGGGGTGCCCTAGCCTTAGGCTAGTTGAGTCCTAGCCTTAGCCTAAACCTAGGGGTGCCCTAGCCTAAGACTAGGGGTGCCCTAGCCTAAGCCTAGGGGTACCCTAGCCTAAGCCTAGGGGTGCCCTAGCCTAAGCCTAGGGGTGCCCTAGCCTAAGCCTAGGGCTGCCCTAGCCTTAGGCTAGGGCTGCCCTAGCCTTAGGCTAGGCGAAACCTAGCCTTAGCATAAGCCTAGGGCTGCCCTAGCCTAAGCCTAGGGTTGCCCAAGCCTAAGCCTCGGGGTGCCAAGCCTAAGCCTAGGGGTGCCCTAGCCTAAGCCTAGGGCTGCCCTAGCCTAAGCCTTCGGGTGCCCTAGCCTTAGGCTAGGGGATTCCTAGCCTTAGCCTAAGCCTAGAGGTGCCCTAGACTAAGCCTAGGGGAGCCCTAGCTAAAGCCTAGGGGTGCCCTAGCCTAAGCCTAGGGGTTCCCTAGCCTACGCCTAGGTGTGCCCTAGCCTTAGGCTAGGGGAGCCCTATCCTTTTCCTAAGCCTAGGGGTGCCCTAGTCTAAGCCTAGGTGTGCCCTAGCCTGAACCTAGGGGTGCCGTAGCCTTATGCTAGGGGTGCCCTAAACTAAGGCTAGTGGAGCCGTTGCCTTAGCCTAAGTCTAGGTGTGCCCTAGCCTAAGCCTAGGGGTGCCCTACCTAAGCCTAGGGGTGCCCTAGCCTAAGCTTAGGGGTGCCCTAGCCTGAGTCTCGGGGTGCCATAACCTGAGGCTAGTGGAGCCGTTGCCTTAGCCTAAGTCTAGTGATGCCCTAGCCTAAGCCTAGGGGTGCCCTACCTAAGCCAAGGGGTGCCCTAGCCTTAGGCTTGGGGTTCCCTAGCCTATGCCTAGGGTTGCCCTAGCCTAAGCTTAGGGGTGCCCTAGCCTTAGACTAGGGGACCCCTAGCCTTTGCCTAAGCCTAGGGGTGCCCTAGCCTAAGCCTAGGGGTGCCCTAGCCTAAGCCTATGGCTGCACTAGCCTGAGCCTAGGGGTGCCCTAGCCTAAGCCTACGGGTGCCCTAGCCTTAGGCTAGGGGTTCCCTAGCCTTAGCCTAAGCCTAGGGGTGCCCTAGCGTAAGCCTAGGGGTTTCCTATCCTAAGCCTAGGGGTGCCCAGGCCTTAGGCTAGGGGAGACCTAGCCTTAGCCTAAGCCTATGGCTGCCCTAACCTAAGCCTAGGGGTGCCCTAGCCTGAGCCTACGGGTGCTCTAGCCTGAGGCTCGGGGAGCCCTAGCCTTAGTCTAGCCTAGGATTGCCCTAACCTAAGCATAGGGCTGCCCTAATCTAAGCCTAGGGGTGCCCTAGCCTTAGCCTAGGGGAGCCCTAGACTTAGCCTAAGCCTAGGGGTGCCCTAGCCTTAGCCTAAGCCTAGGGGTGCCCTAGCCTAAGCCTTGGGGTGCTCTAGCCTTAGGCTAGGGGAGCCCTTACCTTAGCGTAAGCCTAGGGGTGCCTTAGCCTAAGCCTTGGGGTGCCATAGCCTAAGCCTAGGGGTGTCCTAGCCTAAGCCTAGAGGTGCCCTAGCCTTAGGCTAGGGGATCCCTAGCCTTAGCCTAAACCTAGGGGTGCCCTAGCCTAAGCCTAGGGGTGCCCTAGCCTAAGCCTAGGGGTGTCCTAGCATAAGCCTTGGGGTGCCCTACCCTAAGCCTAGGGGTGCCCAGGCCTTAGGCTAGATGAGCCCTAGCCTTAGCCTAAGCCTATGGCTGCCTTAGCCTAAGCCTAGGGTGCCCTAGCCTAAGCCTAGGGGTTCCCTAGCCTAAGCCTAGGGGTGCCCTAGCCTAAGCGTAGGGGTGCCCTAGCCTTAGGCTACCGGAGCCCTAGCCTTAGGTTAGCGGAGCCCTAGCCTTAGCCTAAGCCTAGGGGTGCACTAGCCTAAGCCTAGGGGTGCCCTAGCCTAAGCCTAGGGGTGCCCTAGCCTTAGGCTAGGGGAGCCCTAGCCTTAGCCTACCTAGGGGTGCCCTAGTCAAAGCCTAGGTGTGCCCTAGCCTAAGCCTAGGGGTTCCTTAGCCTTAGGCTAGGGGAGTCCTAGCCGAAGCCTACCTAGGGGTGCCCTAGTCAAAGCCTAGGTGTGCCCGAGCCTAAGCCTAGGGGTGCCCTAGCCTAAGCCTAGGGGTGCCCTAGCTTAAGCCTAGGGGTGCCCGAGCCTAAGCCTAGGGGTGCCCTAGCCTAAGCCTAGGGGTGCCCTAGCTTAAGCCTAGGGGTGCCCTAGCCTAAGCATAGGGTTGCCCTAACCTAAGCATAGGGGTGCCCTAGCCTAAGCCTAGGTGTGCCCTAGCCTTAGGCTAGGCGAGCCCTATCCTTAGCCTAAGCCTAGGGGTGCCCTAGCCTAAGCCTAGGGGTACCCTAGCCTAAGCCTAGGGGTGCCCTAGCCTAAGCCTAGGGGTGCCCTAGCCTAAGCCTAGGGCTGCCCTAGCCTTAGGCTAGGCGAAACCTAGCCTTAGCATAAGCCTAGGGCTGCCCTAGCCTAAGCCTAGG
The DNA here is from genome assembly GCF_050624435.1 of Tenrec ecaudatus. Classification (NCBI taxonomy): domain Eukaryota; kingdom Metazoa; phylum Chordata; class Mammalia; order Afrosoricida; family Tenrecidae; genus Tenrec; species Tenrec ecaudatus. Next base: position 71,018 of record NW_027459291.1, on the reverse strand, counting down.
GTTGCCCAAGCCTAAGCCTAGGGGTGCCAAGACTAAGCCTAGGGGTGCCCTAGCCTAAGCCTAGGGCAGCCCTAGCCTAAGCCTACGGGTGCCCTAGCCTTAGGCTAGGGGATCCCTAGCCTTAGCCTAAGCCTTGGGGTGCCCTAGCCTAAGCCTAGGGGAGCCCTAGTTAAGCCTAGGGGTGCCCTAGCCTAAGCCTAGGGGTGCCCTAGCCTAACCCTAGGGGTGCCCTAGCCTTAGCCCACCTAGGGGTGCCCTAGTCAAAGCCTTGGAGTGCCCTATCCTAAGCCTAGGGTTGCCCTAGCCTAAGCCTTGGGGTGCCCTAGCCTAAGCATAGCGGTGCCGTAGCCTTAGGCTAGGTAAGCCCTAGCCTTAGCTTAAGCCCTTAGGTGCCCTAGCCTAAGCCTTTGGGGTGCCCTAGCCTAAGCCTATGGCTGCCCTAGCCTAAGCCTAGGGGTGCCCTAGCCTTAGGCTAGGCGAGCCCTAGCCTTAGCCTAAGCCTAGGGTTGCCCTAGCCTAAGCCTAGGGGTGCGCAAGCCTAAGCCTAGGGGTGCCAAGCCTAAGCCTAGGGGTGCCCTAGCCTAAGCCTAGGGGTGCCCTAGCCTAAGCCTAGCGTTGCCCAAGCCTAAGCCTAGGGGTGCCAAGCTTAAGCCTAGGGGTGCCCTAGCCTAAGCCTAGGGCTGCCCTAGCCTAAGCCTACGGGTGCCCTAGCCTTAGGCTAGGGGATCCCTAGCCTTAGCCTAAGCCTAGGGGTGCCCTAGCCTAAGCCTAGGGGATCCCTAGCCTTAGCCTAAGCCTAGGGGTTCCCTAGCCTACGCCTAGGTGTGCCCTAGCCTTAGGCTAGGGGAGCCCTAGCCTTTTCCTAAGCCTAGGGGTGCCCTAGTCTAAGCCTAGGTGTGCCCTAGCCTGAACCTTGGGGTGCCGTAGCCTTAGGCTAGGGGTGCCCTAAACTGAGGCTAGTGGAGCCGTTGCCTTAGCCTAAGTCTAGGTGTGCCCTAGCCTAAGCCTAGGGGTGCCCTAGCCTAAGCTTAGGGGTGCCCTAGCCTGAGTCTCGGGGTGCCCTAGCCTGAGGCTAGTGGAGCCGTTGCCTTAACCTAAGTCTAGGGGTGCCCTAGCCTAAGCCTAGGGGTGCCCTACCTAAGCCTAGGGGTGCCCTAGCGTAAGCCTAGGGCTGCCCTAGCCTGAGCCTAGGGGTGCCCTAGCCTAAGCATAGGGGTGCCCTAGCCTTAGACTAGGGGATCCCTAGCCTTAGCCTAAGCCTAGGGGCGCCCTAGCGTAAGCCTAGGGGTGCCCTATCCTAAGCCTAGGGGTGCCCAGGCCTTAGGCTAGGGGAGCCCTAGCCTTAGCCTAAGCCTATGGCTGCCCTAGCCTAAGCCTAGGGGTGCCCTAGCCTGAGCCTACGGGTGCTCTAGCCTGAGGCTCAGGGAGCCCTAGCCTTAGTCTAGCCTAGGATTGCCCTAGCCTAAGCATAGGGGTGCCATAGCCTGAGTCTAGGGGTCCCCTAGCCTGAGGCTAAGGGAACCGTAGCCTTAGCCTAAGCCTGGGGGTGCCCTAGCCTAAGCCTAGGGATGCCCTAATCTAAGCCTAGGGGTGCCCTAGCCTTAGGCTAGGGGAGCCCTAGACTTAGCCTAAGCCTAGGGGTGCCCTAGCCTTAGCCTAAGCCTAGGGGTGCCCTACCCTAAGCCTTGGGGTGCTCTAGCCTTAGGGTAGGGTAGACCTAGCCTTATCCTAAGCCTAGGGGTGCCCTACCTAAGCTTGGGGTGCCCTAGCCTTAGGCTAGGGGTTCCCTAACCTTAACCTAGGGGTGCCCTAGCCTATACCTAGGGGTGCCCTAGCATAAGCCTAGAGGTGCCCTAGCCTTAGGCTAGGGGAGCCCTAGCCTTAGCCTACCTAGGGGTGCCCTAGTCAAAGCCTAGGAGTGCCCTAGCCTAAGCCTAGGGGTGCCCTAGCCTTAGGCTAGGGGAGTCCTATCCGAAGCCTAGGGCTGCCCTAGCCTAAGCATAGGGGTGCCCGAGCCTAAGCCTAGGGGTGCCCTAGCCTAAGCCTAGGGGTGCCCTAGCTTAAGCCTAGGGGTGCCCTAGCCTAAGCCTAGGGTTGCCCTAGCCTAAGCATAGGGGTGCCCTAGCCTAAGCCTAGGTGTGCCCTAGCCTTAGGCTAGGCGAGCCCTATCCTTAGCCTAAGCCTAGGGCTGCCCTAGCCTAAGCCTAGGGGTGCCAAGCCTTAGCCTAGGTGTGTCCTAACCTAAGCCTAGGTCTGTCTTAGCCTAAGCCTAGGGGTGCCCTAGCCTTAGGATAGGTGAGCCCTAGCCTTAGCCTAAACCTAGGGGTGCACTAGCCTAAGCCTAGGGGTGCCCTAGCTTAAGCCTAGGGGTGCCCTAACCTTAGGCTAGGGGTTCCCTTGCCTAAGCCTAGGGGTGCCCTAGTCTAAGCCTAGGGGTGCCCTAGCCTTAGGCTAGTTGAGTCCTAGCCTTAGCCTAAACCTAGGGGTGCCCTAGCCTAAGACTAGGGGTGCCCTAGCCTAAGCCTAGGGGTACCCTAGCCTAAGCCTAGGGGTGCCCTAGCCTAAGCCTAGGGGTGCCCTAGCCTAAGCCTAGGGCTGCCCTAGCCTTAGGCTAGGCGAAACCTAGCCTTAGCATAAGCCTAGGGCTGCCCTAGCCTAAGCCTAGGGTTGCCCAAGCCTAAGCCTCGGGGTGCCAAGCCTAAGCCTAGGGGTGCCCTAGCCTAAGCCTAGGGCTGCCCTAGCCTAAGCCAACGGGTGCCCTAGCCTTAGGCTAGGGGATTCCTAGCCTTAGCCTAAGCCTAGAGGTGCCCTAGACTAAGCCTAGGGGAGCCCTAGCTAAAGCCTAGGGGTGCCCTAGCCTAAGCCTAGGGGTTCCCTAGCCTACGCCTAGGTGTGCCCTAGCCTTAGGCTAGGGGAGCCCTATGCTTTTCCTAAGCCTAGGGGTGCCCTAGTCTAAGCCTAGGTGTGCCCTAGCCTGAACCTAGGGGTGCCGTAGCCTTATGCTAGGGGTGCCCTAAACTAAGGCTAGTGGAGCCGTTGCCTTAGCCTAAGTCTAGGTGTGCCCTAGCCTAAGCCTAGGGGTGCCCTACCTAAGCCTAGGGGTGCCCTAGCCTAAGCTTAGGGGTGCCCTAGCCTGAGTCTCGGGGTGCCATAACCTGAGGCTAGTGGAGCCGTTGCCTTAGCCTAAGTCTAGTGATGCCCTAGCCTAAGCCTAGGGGTGCCCTACCTAAGCCAAGGGGTGCCCTAGCCTTAGGCTTGGGGTTCCCTAGCCTATGCCTAGGGTTGCCCTAGCCTAAGCTTAGGGGTGCCCTAGCCTTAGACTAGGGGACCCCTAGCCTTTGCCTAAGCCTAGGGGTGCCCTAGCCTAAGCCTAGGGGTGCCCTAGCCTGAGCCTAGGGGTGCCCTAGCCTAAGCCTACGGGTGCCCTAGCCTTAGGCTAGGGGTTCCCTAGCCTTAGCCTAAGCCTAGGGGTGCCCTAGCGTAAGCCTAGGGGTTTCCTATCCTAAGCCTAGGGGTGCCCAGGCCTTAGGCTAGGGGAGACCTAGCCTTAGCCTAAGCCTATGGCTGCCCTAACCTAAGCCTAGGGGTGCCCTAGCCTGAGCCTACGGGTGCTCTAGCCTGAGGCTCGGGGAGCCCTAGCCTTAGTCTAGCCTAGGATTGCCCTAACCTAAGCATAGGGCTGCCCTAATCTAAGCCTAGGGGTGCCCTAGCCTTAGCCTAGGGGAGCCCTAGACTTAGCCTAAGCCTAGGGGTGCCCTAGCCTTAGCCTAAGCCTAGGGGTGCCCTAGCCTAAGCCTTGGGGTGCTCTAGCCTTAGGCTAGGGGAGCCCTTACCTTAGCGTAAGCCTAGGGGTGCCTTAGCCTAAGCCTTGGGGTGCCATAGCCTAAGCCTAGGGGTGTCCTAGCCTAAGCATAGAGGTGCCCTAGCCTTAGGCTAGGGGATCCCTAGCCTTAGCCTAAACCTAGGGGTGCCCTAGCCTAAGCCTAGGGGTGCCCTAGCCTAAGCCTAGGGGTGTCCTAGCATAAGCCTTGGGGTGCCCTACCCTAAGCCTAGGGGTGCCCAGGCCTTAGGCTAGATGAGCCCTAGCCTTAGCCTAAGCCTATGGCTGCCTTAGCCTAAGCCTAGGGTGCCCTAGCCTAAGCCTAGGGGTTCCCTAGCCTAAGCCTAGGGGTGCCCTAGCCTAAGCGTAGGGGTGCCATAGCCTTAGGCTACCGGAGCCCTAGCCTTAGTTTAGCGGAGCCCTAGCCTTAGCCTAAGCCTAGGGGTGCACTAGCCTAAGCCTAGGGGTGCCCTAGCCTAAGCCTAGGGGTGCCCTAGCCTTAGGCTAGGGGAGCCCTAGACTTAGCCTACCTAGGGGTGCCCTAGTCAAAGCCTAGGTGTGCCCTAGCCTAAGCCTAGGGGTTCCCTAGCCTTAGGCTAGGGGAGTCCTAGCCGAAGCCTACCTAGGGGTGTCCTAGTCAAAGCCTAGGTGTGCCCGAGCCTAAGCCTAGGGGTGCCCTAGCCTAAGCCTAGGGGTGCCCTAGCTTAAGCCTAGGGGTGCCCGAGCCTAAGCCTAGGGGTGCCCTAGCCTAAGCCTAGGGGTGCCCTAGCTTAAGCCTAGGGGTGCCCTAGCCTAAGCATAGGGTTGCCCTAACCTAAGCATAGGGGTGCCCTAGCCTAAGCCTAGGTGTGCCCTAGCCTTAGGCTAGGCGAGCCCTATCCTTAGCCTAAGCCTAGGGGTGCCCTAGCCTAAGCCTAGGGGTACCCTAGCCTAAGCCTAGGGGTGCCCTAGCCTAAGCCTAGGGGTGCCCTAGCCTAAGCCTAGGGCTGCCCTAGCCTTAGGCTAGGCGAAACCTAGCCTTAGCATAAGCCTAGGGCTGCCCTAGCCTAAGCCTAGGGTTGCCCAAGCCTAAGCCTAGGGGTGCCAAGACTAAGCCTAGGGGTGCCCTAGCCTAAGCCTAGGGCAGCCCTAGCCTAAGCCTACGGGTGCCCTAGCCTTAGGCTAGGGGATCCCTAGCCTTAGCCTAAGCCTTGGGGTGCCCTAGCCTAAGCCTAGGGGAGCCCTAGTTAAGCCTAGGGGTGCCCTAGCCTAAGCCTAGGGGTGCCCTAGCCTAACCCTAGAGGTGCCCTAGCCTTAGGCTAGGGGAGCCCTAGCCTTAGCCCACCTAGGGGTGCCCTAGTCAAAGCCTTGGAGTGCCCTATCCTAAGCCTAGGGTTGCCCTAGCCTAAGCCTTGGGGTGCCCTAGCCTAAGCATAGCGGTGCCGTAGCCTTAGGCTAGGTAAGCCCTAGCCTTAGCTTAAGCCCTGAGGTGCCCTAGCCTAAGCCTTTGGGGTGCCCTAGCCTAAGCCTATGGCTGCCCTATCCTAAGCCTGGAGGTGCCCTAGCCTTAGGCTAGGCGAGCCCTAGCCTTAGCCTAAGCCTAGGGTTGCCCTAGCCTAAGCCTAGGGGTGCGCAAGCCTAAGCCTAGGGGTGCCAAGCCTAAGCCTAGGGGTGCCCTAGCCTAAGCCTAGGGGTGCCCTAGCCTAAGCCTAGGGCTGCCCTTGCCTAAGCCTAGGGGTGCCCAAGCCTAAGCTTAGGGGTGCCAAGCCTAAGCCTAGGGGTGCCCTAGCCTAAGCCTAGGTCTGTCCTAGCCTAAGCCTAGGGGTGCCCTAGCCTTAGGCTAGGCGAGCCCTAGCCTTAGCCTAAACCTAGGGGTGCCCTAGTCTAATCCTAGGGGTGCCCTAGCCTAAGCCTAGGGGTGCCCTAGCCTAAGCCTAGGGGTGCACAGGCCTAAGCCTAGGGGTGCCCTAGCCTAAGCCTAGGGCTGCCCTAGCCTAAGCCTAGGGGTGCCCAAGCCTAAGCCTAGGGGTGCCAAGCCTAAGCCTAGGGGTGCCCTAACCTAATCCTACGTCTGTCCTAGTCTAAGCCTAGTGGTGCCCTACCCTTAGGCTAGGCGAGCCCTAGCATTAGCCTAAGCCTAGGGCTGCCCTAGCCTAAGCCTAGGGGTGCCCTAGCCTAAGCCTAGGGGTGCCATAGCCTAAGCCTAGGGGTGCCCAGACCTTAGGCTAGGGGAGCCCTAGCCTTAGCCTAAGCCTATGACTGCCCTAGCCTAAGCCTAGGGGTGCCCTAGCCTAAGCCTAGGGGTGCCCTAGCCTAAGCCTACGGCTGCCCTAGCCTGAGCCTAGCGGTGCCCTAGCCTGAGCCTACGGGTGCCCTAGCCTGAGGATAGGGCAGTCCTAGCCTTAGTCTAGCCTAGGATTGCCCTAGCCTAAGCCTAGTGGTGCCCTAGTCTTAGGCTAGGGGTTCCCTAGCCTACGGCTAGGGGTTCCCTAGCCTACGGCTAGGGGTGCCCTAGCCTTAGGCTAGGGGTTCCCTAGCCTACGGCTAGGGGTGCCCTAGCCTTAGGCTAGGGGTGCCCTACCCTATGGCTAGGGGTGCCCTATCCTAAGCCTAGGGGTGCCCTAGCCTTAGGCTAGGCGAGCCCTATCCTTAGTTTAAGCCTAGGGCTGCCCTAGCCTAAGCCTAGGGGTGCCCAAGCCTAAGCCTAGGGGTGCCAAACCTAAGCCTAGGGGTGCCCTAGCCTAAGCCTAGGGTTGTCCTAGCCTAAGCCTAGGGATGCCTTAGCCTAAGCCTAAGGGTGCCCAGACCTTAGGCTAGGGGAGCCCTAGCCTTAGCCTAAGCCTATGACTGCCCTAGACTAAGCCTAGGGGTGCCCTAGCCTAAGCCTACGGCTGCCCTAGCCTGAGCATAGTGGTGCCCTAGCCTGAGCCTACGGGTGCCCTAGCCTGAGGCTAGGGGAGCCCTAGCCTTAGTCTAGCCTAGTTTTGCCCTAGCCTAAGCCTATGGTTGCCCTAGCCTAAGCCTAGGGGTTCCCTAGCCTTAGGCTAGGTGAGCCCTAGCCTTAGCGTAAGCCTAGGCGTAACCTAGCATAAGCTTAGGGGTGCCCTAGCCTAAGCCTAGGGGTGCCCTAGCCTAAGCCTAGGGGTGCCCTAGCCTAAAGCTAGGGTGCCCTAGCCTAAGAATAGGGGTGCCCTTGCCTTAGGCTAGGGGAGCCCTAGCCTTAGCCTAAGCCTATGGGTGCCGTAGCCTAAGCCTAGGGGTGCCCTAGCCTTAGGCTAGGGATTCCATACCCTAAGCCTAAGGCTGCCCTAGCCTAAGCCTAGGGGTGCCCAAGCCTAAGCCTAGGGGTGCCAAGCCTAAGCCTAGGTGTGCCCTAGCCTAAGCCTAGGTCAGTCCTAGCCTAAGCCTAGGGCTGCCATAGCCTAAGCCTAGGGGAGCCCTATCCTAAGCCTAGGGGTGCCCAAGCTTTAGGCTAGGGGAACTCTATCCTTAGCCTAAGCCTATGACTGCCCTAGCCTAAGCCTAGGGGTGCCCTAGCCTGAGGCTAGGGGAACCGTAGCCTTAGCCTAAACCTAGGGGTGCCCTAGCCTAAGCCTAGGGATGCCCTATCCTAAGCCTAGGGGTGCCCTGGCCTAAGCCTAGGATTTCCCTAGCCTAAGCCTAGGGGTGCCCTAGCCTTAGGCTCGGGGAGCCCTAGCCTAAGCCTAAGCCTAGGGGAGCCCTAGCCTAAGCCTAAGCCTAGGGGTGCCCTAGCCTAAGCCTAGGGGTGCCCTAGCCTAAGCCTAGGGGTGCCCTAGCCTTAGGCTAGGGGACCCTAGGCTTAACCTAAGGCAAGGGGTGCCCAGGCCGAAGCCTAGGGGTCCCCTAGCCTAAGCCTAGGGGTGCTCTAGTCTTAGGCTAGGGGAGCCCTAGCCTTAGCCTAAGCCTAGGGGTGCCCTAGCCTAAGCCTTGGGGTGCCCTAGCCTGAGGCTAGGGGAGCCCTAGCCTTAGTCTAGCCTAGGATTGCCCTAGGTTAAGCCTAGGGGTGCCATAGCCTAAGCCTCGGGGTGCCCTAGCCTTTTCCTAAGCCCAGGGGTGCCGTAGCCTAAGCCCAGGGGTGCCCTATCCTGAGCCTAGGGGTGCCGTAACCTTAGGCTAAGGGAACCCTAGCCTTAGTCTAGCCTAGGATTGCCCTAGGCTAAGCCTAGGGGTGCCAAAGCATGAGTCTAGGAGTGACCTAGCCTGAGGCTAGGGGAGCCGTAGCCTTAGCTTAAGCCTAGGGGTGCCCTAGCCTTAGACTAGGGTTTCACCAGCCTAAGCCTAGGGGTGCCCTAGCTTAAGCCTTGGGGTGCCCTAGCCTTAGGCTAGGCGAGCACTAGCCTTAGCTTAAGCCTAGGGCTGCCCTAGCCTAAGCCTAGGGGTGCCCAAGCCTAAGCCTAGGGGTGCCAAGCCAAAGCCTAGGGGTGCCCTAGCCTAAGCCTAGGTCTGTCCTAGCCTAAGCCTAGGGGTGCCATAGCCTTGGGCTAGGCGAGCCCTAGCCTTATCCTAAGCCTTGGGCTGCCCTAGCCTAAGCCTTGGGGTGCCTTAGCCTAAGACTAGGGGTGCCCTAGCCTAAGGCTAGGGGATCCCTAGCCTTAGCCTAATCCTTGGGGTGCCCTAGCCTAAGCCTAGGGGTGCCCTATCCTAAGCCTAGGGGTGCCCAGGCCTTAGGCTAGGGGAGCCCTAGCCTTAGCCTAAGCCTATGGGTGCCCTAGCCTAAGCCTAGGTTTGCCCTAGCCTGATCCTACGGGTGCCCTAGCCTGAGGATCCGGGAGTCCTAGCCTTAGTCTAGCCTAGGATTGCCCTAGCCTAAGTCTAGGGGTGCCATAGCCTGAGTCTAGGGGTGCCCTAGCCGGAGGCTAGGGGAACCGTAGCCTTAGCCTAAGCCTAGGGGTGCCCTAGCCTAAACCTAAGGGTGCCCTAGCCTAAGGCTAGGGGTGCCGTAGCCTTAGGCTAGGGGAGCCCTAGACTTAGCCTAAGCCTAGGGGTGCCCTAGCCTCAGCCTAGGGGTGCCCTAGCCTAAGCCTAGGGGTGCCCTACCCTTAGGCTAGGGGAGCCCTAGCGTAAGCCTAAGCCTAGGGGTGCCCTAGCCTAAGCCTAGGGGTGCCCTAGCCTGAGCCTAGGGGTGCCGTAACCTTAGGCTAGGGGAACCCTAGCCTTAGTCTAGCCTAGGATTGCCCTAGGCTAAGCCTAGGGGTGCCAAAGCATGAGTCTAGGAGTGACCTAGCCTGAGGCTAGGGGAGCCGTAGCCTTAGCCTAAGCCTAGGGGTGCCCTACCCTTAGGCTAGGGGAGCCCTAGCGTAAGCCCAAGCCTAGGGGTGCCCTAGCCTAAGCCTAGGGGTGCCCTAGCATTAGGCTAGGGGACCCTAGCCTTAACCTAAGGCAAGGGGTGCCCTGGCTGAAGCCTAGGGGTGCCCTAACCTAAGCCTAGGGGTGCTCTAGCCTTACGCTAGGGGAGCCCTAGCTTCAGCCTAAGCCTAGGGGTGCCCTAGCCTGAGCCTACGGGTGCCCTAGCCTGCGGCTAGGGGAGCCCTAACCTTAGTCTAGCCTAGGATTGCCCTAGCCTAAGCCTAGGGGTGTCATAGCATGAGTCTAGGGGTGCACTAGCCTGAGGCTAGGGGAGCCATAGCCTTAGCCTAAGCCTAGGGGAGCCCTAGCTAAAGCCTAGGGGTGCCCTAGCCTAAGCCTAGGGGTGCCCTAGCTTTAGGCTTGGGGAGCCCTAGCCTTTTGAGCCCTAGTCTTAGTCTAGCCTAGGATTGCCCTAGCCTAAGCCTAGGGGTGCCATAGCCTGAGTCTAGGGGTGCCCTAGCCTGAGGCTAGGGGAGCCGTAGCCTTAGCCTAAGCCTAGGGGTATCCTAGGCTAAGTCTAGGGGTGCCCTAGCCTAAGCCTAGGGGTGCCCTAGCCTAAGCCTAGGGGTGCTCTAGCCTTAGGCTAGGGGTGCACAGGCCTAAGCCTAGGGGTGCCCTAGCCTAAGCCTAGGGCTGCCCTAGCCTAAGCCTAGGGGTGCCCAAGCCTAAGCCTAGGGGTGCCAAGCCTAAGCCTAGGGGTGCCCTAGCCTAATCCTAGTTCTGTCCTAGCCTAACCCTAGTGGTGCCCTACCCTTAGGCAAGGCGAGCCCTAGCCTTAGCCTAAGCCTAGGGCTGCCCTAGCCTAAGCCTAGGGGTGCCCTAGCCTAAGCCTAGGGGTGCCATAGCCTAAGCCTAGGGGTGCCCAGACCTTAGGCTAGGGGAGCCCTAGCCTTAGCCTAAGCCTATGACTGCCCTAGCCTAAGCCTAGGGGTGCCCTAGCCTAAGCCTAGGGGTGCCCTAGCCTAAGCCTACGGCTGCCCTAGCCTGAGCCTAGGGGTGCCCTAGCCTGAGCCTACGGGTGCCCTAGCCTGAGGATAGGGCAGCCCTAGCCTTAGTCTAGCCTAGGATTGCCCTAGCCTAAGCCTAGGGGTGCCCTAGTCTTAGGCTAGGGGTTCCCTAGCCTACGGCTAGGGGTTCGCTAGCCTACGGCTAGGGGTTCCCTACCCTATGGCTAGGGGTTCCCTAGCCTAAGCCTAGGGGTGCCCTAGCCTTAGGCTAGGTGAGCCCTAGCCTTAGCCTAAGCCTAGGGGTGCCCTAGCCTAAGCCTAGGGGTGCCCTAGCCTAACCCTAGGGGTGCCCTAGCCTTAGGCTAGGCGAGCCCTATCCTTAGTTTAAGCCTAGGGCTGCCCTAGCCTAAGCCTAGGGGTGCCCAAGCCTAAGCCTAGGGGTGCCAAACCTAAGCCTATGGGTGCCCTAGCCTAAGCCTAGGGGTGCCCTAGCCTAAGCCTAAGGGTGCCCAGACCTTAGGCTAGGGGAGCCCTAGCCTTAGCCTAAGCCTATGACTGCCCTAGACTAAGCCTAGGGGTGCCCTAGCCTAAGCCTACGGCTGCCCTAGCCTGAGCATAGTGGTGCCCTAGCCTGAGACTTCGGGTGCCCTAGCCTGAGGCTAGGGGAGCACTAGCCTTAGTCTAGCCTAGTTTTGTCCAAGCCTAAGCCTATGGCTGCCCTAGCCTAAGCCTAGGGGTGCCCTAGCCTAAGCCTAGGGGTGCCCTAGCCTAACGCTAGGGTGCCCTAGCCTAAGCATAGGGGTGCCCTTGCCTTAGGCTAGGGGAGCCCTAGCCTTAGCATAAGCCTAGGGGTGCCCTAGCCTAAGCCTAGGGGTGCCCTAGCCTTAGGCTAGGGGTTCCATAGCCTAAGCCAAGGGGTGCCTTAGCCTAAGCCTAGAGGTGCTCTAGCTTTTGGCTAGGCGAATCCTAGCCTTAGTTAAGCCTAGGGCTGCCCTAGCCTAAGCCTAGGGGTGACCAAGCCTAAGCCTAGGGGTGCCAAGCCTAAGGCTAGGGGTGCCCTAGCCTAAGCCTAGGTCTATCCTAGCCTAAGCCTAGGGCTTCCATAGCCTAAGCCTAGGGGAGCCCTATCCTAAGCCTAGGGGTACCCAGGCTTTAGGCTAGGGGAACTCTATCCTTAGCCTAAGCCTATGACTGCCCTGGCCTAAGCCTAGGGGTGCCCTAGCCTGAGGCTAGGGGAACCGTAGCCTTAGGCTAAACCTAGGGGTGCCCTAGCCTAAGCCTAGGGATGCCCTATCCTAAGCCTAGGGGTGCTCTAGCCTTAGGCTAGGGGAGCCCTAGCCTAAGCCTAAGCCTAGGGGAGCCCTAGCCTAAGCCTAAGCCTCGGGGTGCCCTAGCCTAAGCCTAGGGGTGCCCTAGCCTAAGCCTAGGGGTGACCTAGCCTTAGGTTAGGGGACCCTAACTTAACCTAAGGCAAGGGGTGCCCAGGCCGAAGCCTAGGGGTCCCCTAGCCTAAGCCTAGGGGTGCTCTAGCCTTAGGCTAGGGGAGCCCTAGCCTTAGCCTAAGCCTAGGTGTGCCCTAGCCTAAGCCTTGGGGTGCCCTAGCCTGAGGCTAGGGGAGCCCTAGCCTTAGTCTAGCCTAGGATTGCCCTAGGTTAAGCCTAGGGGTGCTGTATCCTAAGCCTAGGGGTGCCCTAGCCTTAGGCTAGGGGTGCCCTAGCCTTTTCCTAAGCCCAGGGGTGCCGTAGCCTAAGCCCAGGGTGCCCTAGCCTGAGCCTCGGGGTGCCGTAACCTTAGGCTAGGGGAACCCTAGCCTTAGTCTAGCCTAGGATTGCCCTAGGCTAAGCCTAGGGGTGCCACAGCATGAGTCTAGGGGTGACCTAGCCTGAGGCTAGGGGAGCCGTAGCCTTAGCCTAAGCCTAGGGGTGCCCTAGCCTTAGACTAGGGGTTCACCAGTCTAAGCCTAGGGGTGCCCTAGCCTAAGCCTTGGGGTGCCCTAGCCTTAGGCTAGGCGAGCCCTAGCATTAGCTTAAGCCTAGGGCTGCCCTAGCCTAAGCCTAGGGGTGCCCAAGCCTAAGCCTAGGGGTGCCAAGCCTAAGCCTAGGGGTGCCCTAGCCTAAGCCTAGGTCTATCCTAGCCTAAGCCTAGGGGTGCCATAGCTTTGGGCTAGGGGAGCCCTAGCCTTATCCTAAGCCTGGGGCTGCCCTAGCCTAAACCTAGGGGTGCCTTAGCCTAAGACTAGGGGTGCCCTAGCCTAAGGCTAGGGGATCCCTAGCCTTAACCTAATCCTGGGGTGCCCTATCCTAAGCCTAGGGGTGCCCAGGCCTTAGGCTAGGGGACCCTAGCCTTAACCTAAGGCAAGGGGTGCCCTGGCTGAAGCCTAGGGGTGCCCTAACCTAAGCCTAGGGGTGCTCTAGCCTTAGGCGAGGGGAGCCCTATCTTCAGCCTAAGCCTAGGGGTGCCCTAGCCTGAGCCTACGGGTGCCATAGCCTGCGGCTAGGGGAGCCCTATCCTTAGTCTAGCCTAGGATTGCCCTAGCCTAAGCCTAGGGTTGTCATAGCCTGAGTCTAGGGGTGCACTAGCCTAAGCCTAGGGGTGCCCTAGCCTTAGACTAGGGGAGCCCTAGCCTAAGCCTAAGCCTAGGGGAGCCATAGCCTTAGCCTAAGCCTAGGGGAGCCATAGCTAAAGCCTAGGGGTGCCCTAGCCTAAGCCTAGGGGTACCCTAGGTTTAGGCTCGGGGAGCCCTAGACTTTTGAGCCCTAGCCTTAGTCTAGCCTAGGATTGCCCTAGCCTAAGCCTAGGGGTGCCATAGCCTGAGTCTAGGGGTGCCCTAGCCTGAGGCTAGGGGAGCCGTAGCCTTAGCCTAAGCCTAGGGGTACCCTAGCCTAAGTCTAGGGGTGCTCTAGCCTTACGCTAGGGAAGCCCTAGCATTAGCCTAAGCCTAGGGTTGCCCTAGCCTAAGCCTAGGGGTGACCTAGCCTTAGGCTAGGGGAGCCCTAGCCTTAGCCTAAGCCTAGGGGTGCCCTAGCCTAAGCCTAGGGGTGCTCTAGTCTTAGGCTAGGGGAGCTCTAGCCGTAGCCTAAGCCTAGGGGTGCCCTAGCCTAAGCCTAGGGGTGACCTAGCCTGAGGCTAGTGGAGCCCTAGCCATAGCCTAAGCCTAGGGGTGCCCTAGCCTAAGCCTAGGGGTGTCCTTGCCTGAGCCTAGGGGTGCCCTAGCCTGAGCCTACGAGTGCCCTAGCCTGAGGATAGGGGAGCCCTAGCGTTAGTCTAGCCTAGGATTGCCCTAGTTAAAGCCTAGGGGTGCCCTAGCCTAAGCCTAGGGTTGCCCTAGCCTAAGCTTAGGTGTGCCCTAGGCTTAGGATAGGGGAGCCCTAGCCTTTTCCTAAGCCTAGGGGTGCCCTAGTCTAAGCCTAGGGGTGCCGTAGCCTGATTCTAGGGGTGCCCTAGTCTGAGGTTAGGGGAGCCCTAGCCTTAGCTAAGCCTAGGATAGCCCTAGCCTAAGCTTAGTGGTGCCCTAGCCTGAGTCTAGGGGTGACCTAACCTGAGGCTAGTGGAGCCGTTGCCTTAGCCTAAGTCTAGGGGTGCCCTAGCCTAAACCTAGGGGTGCCCTACCTAAGCTTGGGTTGCCCTAGCCTTAGGCTAGGGGTTTCCTAGCCTTAGCCTAGGGGTGCCCTAGCCTAAACCTAGGGGTGCCCTAGCCTTAGAATAGGGCTGCCCTAGTCTGAGGCTAGGCGTGCCCTAGCCTGAGCCTACGGGTGCCCTAGCCTGAGGCAAGGGGAGCCCTAGCCTTAGTCTATCCTAGGTTTGCCCTAGCCTAAGTCTAGTGGTGCCATAGCTTGAGTCTAGGGGTGCCCTAACCTGAGGCTACGGGAGCCATAGCCTTAGCCTAAGCCTAGGTGTGCCCTAGCCTAAGCCTAGGTGTGCTCTAGCCTAAGCCTAGGGGTGCCCTAGCCTAAGCCTAGGGGTGCCCTAGCCTAAGTCTAGGGGTGCCCTAGCCTAAGCCTAGGGGTGCCCTTGCATTAGGCTAGGGGAACCCCAGCCTTAGCCTAAGCCTATGGTTGCCCTAGCCTAAGCCTAGTGGTGCTCTAGCCTAAGCCTAGGGGTGCCCTAGCCTAAGGCTAGGGGTGCCTTAGCCTTAGACTAGGGGAGCCCAGGCCTTAGCCTAAGCCTAGGGGTGCCCTAGCCTAAGCCTAGGGGTGCCCTAGCCTAAGCCTAGGGGTGCCATAGCCTAAGCCTAGGGCTGCCCTAGCCTAAGCCCCGGGGTGCCCTAGCCTAAGCCTAGGGGTGCCCTAGCCTTAGGCTAGGCGAGCCCTACCCTTAGCCTAAACCTAGGGATGCCCTAGCCTAAGCCTAGGGGTGCCCCAGCCTAAGGCTAGGGGTGCCAAGCCTAAGCCTAGGTCTGCCCTAGTCTAAGCCTATGGGTGCCTTAGCCTTAGGCTAGGGGAGACCTAGCCTTAGCCTAAGCCTAGCGCTGCCCTAGCCTAAGCCAAGGGTGCCATAGCCTAAGCCTAGGGGTGCCCTAGTTTAGGCTAGGGGAACCCTAGCCTAAGCCTAAGCCAAGGGGTGCACTAGCCTAAGCCTAGGGGTGCCCTAGCCAAAGCCTATGTGTGCCCAAGCCTTAGGATAGAGGAGCCCTAGCCTTAGCCTAAGCCTAGGGGTGCCCTAGCCTATCCCTAGGGGTGCCCTAGCTTTAGGCTAGGGGAGCACTAGCCTTAGCCTGACCCTAGGGGTGCCCTAGCCTAAGCCTAGGGGTGCCCTACCCTAAGCCTTTGGGTGCCCTAGCCTAAGCCTAGGCGTGCCCTAGCCTTATGATAGCTTAGCCCTAACCTTAGCCTAAGCCTAGGGGTGCCCTAGCCTAAGCCTAGGGGGGCCCTTGCCTAAGCCTAGGGTTGCCCTTGCCTAAGCCTAGGGGTGCCCTTGCCTTAGGCTTGGGAAGCCCTAGCCTTAGCCTAAGCCTAGGAGTGCCCTAGCCTAAGAATAGGGGTGCACTAGCCTAAGCTTAGGGGTGCACTAGCCAAATCCTAAGGGTGCCCTAGCCTAAGCCTAGGGGTGCCCTAGGGTTAGGCTAGGGGAGCCCTAGCCTTACCCTAAGACTAGGGGTGCCCTAGCATAAGCCTATGGGGGCCCTAACTTAAGCCTAGGGCTGCCCTAGCCTAAGCCTAGGGGTGCTCTAGCCTTAGGCTAGGGGACCCCCAGCCTTAGCCTAAGCCTAGGGGTGCCCTAGCCTAAGCCTAGGGGTGACCTAGCCTGAGGCCAGGGGAGCCCTAGCCTTAGCCTAAGCCAAAGGGTGCCCTAGCCTAAGCCTAGGGGTGCCCTAGCCTGAGGCTAGGGGTGCCCTAGCCTGAGCCTTCGGGTGCCCTAGCCTGAGGATAGGGGAGCCCTAGCGTTAGTCTAGCCTAGGATTGCCCTAGCCTAAGCCTAGGGGTGTGATAGCCTGAGTCTAGGGGTGCACAAGCCTGAGGCTAGGGGAGCCGTAGCCTTAGCCTAAGCCTAGGGGAGCCCTAGCTAAAGCCTAGGGGTGCCCTAGCCTAAGCCTAGGGCTGCCCTAGCCTAAGACCGGGGTGCCCTAGCCTAAGCCTAGGTGTGCCCTAGCCTTAGGCTAGGGGAGCCCTAGCCTTAGCCTAAGCCAAGGGGTGCCCTAGCCTAAGCCTAGGGGTGCCCTAGCCTAAGCCTATAGGTGCCCTAGCCTAAGCTTTGGGGTGCACTAGCCTGAATCTAGGGGTGCCCTAACCTGAGGCTAGTGGAGCCGTTGCCTTAGCCTAAGTCTAGGGGTGCCCTAGCCTAAGCCTAGGGGTTCCCTACCTAAGCCTAGGGGTGCCCTAGCCTTAGGCTAGGGGAGCGGTAGCCTTAGCCTAAGCCTAGGGGTGCCCTAGCCTAATCCAAGGGTGCCCTAGCCTTAGCCTAAGCCTAGGGCTGCCCTAGCCTGAGCCTACGGATGCCCTAGACTGAGGATAGGGGAGCCCTAGCCTTAGTCTAGCCTAGGATTGCCCTAGCCTAAGCCTAGGGGTGCCATAGCCTGAGTCTAGGGGTGCCCTAGCCTGAGGCTAAGGGAACCGTAGCCTTAGCCTAAGCCTAGGGGTGCCCTAGCCTAAGCCTAGGTGTGCCCTAGCCTGAGCCTAGGGGTGCCCTAGCATAAGCCTAGGGGTGCCCTAGCCTAAGCCCAAGCCTAGGGATGCCCTAGACTAAGCCTAGGGGTGCCCAAGCCTAAGGCTAGGGGTGCGAAGCCGAAGCCTAGGTCTGCCCTAGTCTAAGCCTAGGGGTGCCCTAGCCTTAGGCTAGGCGAGCCCTAGCCTTAGCATAAGCCTAGGGCTGCCCTAGCCTAAGCCTAGGGCTGCCCTAGCCTAAGCCTAGGGTTGCCCTAGTTTAGGCTAGTGGAACCCTAGCCTTAGCCTAAGCCTAGGGGTGCACTTGCCTCAGTCTAGGGGAGCGCTAGCCAAAGCCTAGGTGTGCCCAAGCCTTAGGCTAGAGGAGCCCTAGTCTTAGCCTAAGCCTAGGGTTTCCTAGCCTAAGCCTTGGGGTGCCCTAGCCTAAGCCTAGGGGTGCCTTAGCCTAAGCCTAGGGGTGCCCTAGCCTAAGACTATGGGTGCCCTAGCCTAAGCCTAGGGGTGCCCTGTCCTCACCATAGGGGTGCCATAGCCTTAGGCTAGGGGAGCACTAGCCTTAGCCTAAGCCTAGGGGTGCCGTAGCCTAAGCATAGGGGTGCCCTAGCCTAAGCCTAGGGGTGCCCTGGTTTAGGCTAGGGGAACCCTAGATTTAGCCTAAGCCTAGGGGTTCCTAGTGTAAGCCTTGGAGTGCCCCAGACTAATCCTAGGGGTGAGCTAGCCTAAGCCTAGGGGTGCCCTAGCCTAAGCTGAGGGGTGCCCTATCCTAAGACTAGGGGTGCCCTAGCCTAAGCCTAGCGGTGCCCTAGCCTAACCCTAGGGGTGCCATAGCCTAGGCTAGGGGATCACTAGCCTTAGCCTAAGCCTAGGGGTGCCGTAGCCTAAGCCTAGGGGTGCCCTAGCCAAAGCCTAGGGGTGCCCAGGCCTTAGGCTAGGGGAGCCCTAGCCTTAGCCTAAGCCTATGGCTGCCCTAGCCTAAGCCTAGGGGTGCCCTAGCCTAAGCCTAGGGGTGCCCTAGCATATCCCTAGGAGTGCCCTAGCTTTAGGCTAGGGGAGCACTAGCCTTAGCCTAATCCTAGGGGTGCCCTATCCTAAGACTAAGGGTGCCCTAGCCTAAGCTTAGGGGTGCACTAACCTAAGCCTAGGGGTGCCCTAGCCTAAGCCTAGGGGTGCCCTAAGGTTAGGCTAGGGGAGCCCTAGCCTTACCCTAAGAGTAGGGGTGCCCTAGCATAAGCCTATGGGGGCCCTAACCTAAGCCTAGGGGTGCCCTAGCCTTAGGCTAGGGGATCCCTACCCTTAGCCTAAGCTAGGGGTACCCTAGCTTAAGCCTAGGGGTGCTCTAGCCTAAGCCTAGTGCTGCCCTAGCCAAAGCCCAGCGGTGACCAACCTAAGCTTAGAAGTTCCCTATCCTAAGCCTAGGGGTGCCCTAGCCAAAGCCTAGGGGTGCCCTAGCCTAAGCCTAGGGGTGCCCTAGCCTTAGGCTATGGGAGCCTTAGCCTTAGCCTAAGCCTACGGGTGCCCTAGCTTAAGCCTAGGGGTGCCCTAGCCTAAGCCTAGGGGTGCAGTAGCCTAAGCCTAGGGGTGCCCTAGCCGAAGCCTAGGGGTGCCTTTGCCTAAGCCTAGGGTTGCCTTTGCCTAAGCCTAGGGGTGCCCTACCCTAAGCCTAAGGGTGCCCTAGCCATAGGCTAGGGGAGCCCTTTCCTTAGCCTAAGCCTAGGGTTGCCCTAGCCTAAGCCTAGGGGTGCCCTAGCCTAAGCCTAGGGGTGCCCTAGCCTTAGGCTAGAGGTGCCCTATCCTTAGGCTAAGGGAGCCCTAGCCTTAGCCTAAGCCTAGGGGTGCACTAGCCTAAGCCTAGGGGTGCCCTAGCCTAAGCCTAAGGGTGCTCTAGCCTTAGGCTAGGGGAGCCTAGCCTTAGCCTAAGCCTAGGGGTGCCCTAGCCTAAGCCTAGGGGTGCCCTAGCCTAAGCCTAGGGGTGCCCTAGCCTGAGGCTAGGGGAGCCATAGCCTTAGCCTAAGCCTAGGGGTGCCCTAGCCTAAGCCTAGGGGTGCCCTAGCCTGAGCCTAGGGGTGCCCTAGCCTGAGCATATGGGTGCCCTAGCCTGAGGCTAGGGGAGCCCTAGACTTAGCTTAAGCCTAGGATTGTCCTAGCCTAAGCTAACGGGTGCCCTATCCTGAATCTAGGGGTGCCCTTGCCTGAGGCTAGGGGAGCCGTTGCCTTAGCCTAAGTGTACGGGTGCCCTAGCCTAAGCCTAGGGGTGCCCTAGCCTAAGCCTAGGGGTGCCCTAGCCTTAGTCTAGCGGTTCCCTAGCCTAAGCCTAGGGGTGCCCTAGCCTAAGCCTAGGTTAGCCCTAGCCTTAGCCTAAGCCTAGGGGTGCCCTAGCCAAAGCCTAGGGGTGCCCTACCTAAAGCCTAGGAGTGCCCTAGCCTAAGCCTAGAGGTGCCCTAGCCTTAGGCTTGGGGAGCCCTAACCTTAGCGTAAGCCTAGGGGTGCCTTAGCCTAAGCCTTGGGGTGCCCTAGCCTAAGCCTACGGGTGCACTAGCCTTAGGCTAGGGGAGCCTTAGCCTTAGCCTAAGCCTAGGGGTGCCCTAGCCTAAATCTAGGGGTGCCATTGCCTAAGCATCGGGTGCCCTAGCCTAAGCCTAGGGGTTCCCTAGCCTACGTCTATGGGTGCCCTAGCCTAAGCATTGGGGTGCCCTAACATAAGCCTATGGGTTCCATACCTAAGCCTAGGAGTGCCCTAGCCTAAGCCTAGGGGTGCCCTAGCCTAAGCCTAGGGATGTCCTAGCCTTAGGCTACGGAAGCCCTAGCCTTAGGCTAGCGGAGCCCTAGCCTTAGCCTAAGCCTAGGGGTGCCCTAGCCTAAGCCTAGGGGTGCCCTAGTCAAAGCCTAAGGGTGCCCTAGCCTTAGACCAGGGGAGCCCAAGCCTTAGCCTAAGCCTAGGGGTGCCCTAGCCTAAGCCTAAGCCTAGGGGTGCCCTAGCTTAAGCCTAGGGGTGCCCTAGCCTAAGCCTAGGGGTGCCCTAGTCAAAGCCTAGGGGTGCCCTAGTCAAAGCCTAAGGGTGCCCTCGCCTTAGGGAAAGGGAGCCCTAGCCTTAGCCTAAGCCTAGGGGTGCCCTAGACAAAGCCTAGGGGTGCCCTAGCCTAAGCCTAGAGATGCCCTAGACTTAGGCTAGGGGAGCCTAAACCTTAGCATAAGCCTTGGGGTGCCTTAGCCTAATGCTTGGGGTGTCCTAGCCTAAGCCTAGGGGTGCCCTAGCCTAAACCTTAGCCCACGGGTGCCCTAGCCTAAGCCCACGGATGCCCTAGCCTAAGCCTTGGAGTGCCCTCTCCTTAGGCTAGGGGATCCCTAGCCTTAGGGTAAGCCTAGGGGTGCCTTAGCTTAAGCCTAGGGGTGCCCTAGCCTAAGCCTAGGGGTGCCCTAGCCTTAGGATAGGGGAGGCCTAGCTTTAGCCTAAACCTTGGGGTGCCCTAGGCTAAGCCTAGGTTGCCTTAGCCTAAGCCTAGAGGTGCCCTAGCCTCAGCTTAGGGGTGCCCTAGCCTCAGGCTTGGTGTGCCCTAGCCTAAGCCTAGGGGTGCCCTAGCCTAAGCCTAGGGGTGCCCTAGCCTCAGCATAGTGGTGCCTTAGCCTAAGCCTAGGGGTGACCTAGCCTTAGCCTAAGCTTAGGGTTGCCCTAGCCTAAGCCTAGGGGTGCCCTAGCCTAAGCCTAGGGGTGCCCTAGCCTTAGGCCAGGGAACCATAGCCTTAGCCTAAGCCTAGGTGCGCCCTAGCCTAAACCTAGTGGTGCCCTAGCCTAAGCTTAGGGGTGCCCTAGCCTTAGGCTAGGGGAGCCCTAGCCTTAGCCTAAGCCTAGGAGTGCCCTATCTTTAGGCTAGGGGAGTCCTCGCCTTAGCCAAAACCTACGGGTGCCCTAGCCTAAGCCTAGGGGTGCCCTAGCCTAAGCCTAGGGGTGACTAGCCTAAGCATAGGGGTGCCCTAACCTAAGCCTAGGGGTTCCATACCTAAGCCTAGGGGTGCCCTAGCCTAAGCCTAGGAGTGCCCTAGCCTAAGCCTAGGGGTGCCCTAGCCTAAGCCTAAGGGTGCCCTAACCTAAGCCTAGGGGAGCCCTAGCCTTAGGCTAGGGGAGCCCTAGCCTTAGCCTGAGCCTAGGGGTGCCCTAGCCTAAGCCTAGGGGTGCCTAGCCTAAGCATAGGGGTGCCCTAACCCAAGCCTAGGGGTTCCATACCTAAGCCTAGGGGTGTCCTAGCCTAAGCCTAGGGGTGCCGAAGCCTAAGCCTAGGGGTGCCCTAGACTTAGGCTAGGGGAGCCCTAGCCTTAGCCTAAGCCTAGGGTTGCCCTAGCCTAAGCCTAGGGGTTCCCTAGCCTAAGCCTAGGGCTGCCCTAGCCTAAGCCTAGGAGTCTCCTAGCCTAAGCTTAGGGGTGCCCTAGCCAAAGCCTAGGGGTGCCCTAGCCTAAGCCTAGGGATGCCCTAGACTTAGGCTAGGGGAGCCTAAACCTCAGCATAACCCTAGGGGTGCCATAGCCTTAGGCAAGGGGAGCCCTAACCTTAGCGTAAGCCCTGGGGTGCCTTAGCCTAACCTTGGGGTGCCTAGCCTAAGCCTCGGGGTGCCCTAGCCTAAGCCTAGGGGTGCCCTAGCCTAAACCTAAGCCTAGTGGTGCCCTAGCCTAAGCCTAGGGGTGCCCTAGCCTAAGCTTAGAGGTGCCCTAGCCTTAGGCTAGGGTAGTCCTAGCCTTCGCCTAAGCCTAGGGGAGCCCAACCTCAGTATAGGGGTGCCCTAGCCTCAGCCTTGGGGTGCCCTAGCCTAAGCCTAGGGGTGCCCTAGCCTAAGCCTAGGGGTGCCCTAGCCAAAGCCAAGGGGTGCCCTATCCAAAGCCTACAGGTGCCCTAGCCTTAGGCTAGGGGAGCCCTAACCTTAGCGTAAGCATAGGGGTGCCTTAGCCTAAGCCTTGGGGTGCCCTAGCCTAAGGCTAGGGGTGCCCTAGCCTTAGGCTATGGGAGCCCTAGCCTGAGCCTAAGCCTAGGGGTGCCCTAGCCTAAATCTATGGGTGCCCTAGCCTAAGCCTACGGTTGCCTAGCTTAAGCCTAGGATTGCCCTAGCCTTAGGCTAGGGGATCCCTAGCCTTAGCCTAAGTCTAGGGGTGCCCTAGCTTAAGCCTAGGGGTGCTCTAGCCTAAGCCTAGGGGTGCCCTAGCCAAAGCTTAGGGGTGCCCTAGCCTTAGGCTAGGGAAGCCCTAGCCTTAGCCTAAGCCTAGGGGTGCCCTAGCCTGAGCTTAGAAGTTCCCTATCCTAAGCCTAGGGGTGCCCTAGCCTAAGCATAGGGGTGCCCTAACATAAGCCTAGGGGTTCCATACCTAAGCCTACGGGTGCCCTAGTCTAAGCCTAGCGATGTCCTAGCCTTAGGCTAGGGAAGCCCTAGCCTTAGCCTAAGCCTAGGGGTGCCCTAGCCTGAGCTTAGAAGTTCCCTATCCTAAGCCTAGGGGTGCCCTAGCCTAAGCATAGGGGTGCCCTAACATAAGCCTAGGGGTTCCATACCTAAGCCTACGGGTGCCCTAGTCTAAGCCTAGCGATGTCCTAGTCTTAGGCTAGGGAAGCCCTAGCCTTAGCCTAAGCCTAGGGGTGCACCAGCCTAAGCCTAGGAGTGCCCTAGCCTAAGCCTAGGGGTGCCCTAGCCTAAGCCCAAGGGTGCCCTAACTTAAGCTTAGGGGTGCCCTAGCCTTAGGCTAGGGGAGCCCTAGCCTTAGCCTAAGCCTAGGGGTGCCCTAGCCTAATCCTAGTGGTGTCTAAGCCTAACCCTAAGGGTGCCCTAGTCAAAGCCTAAGGGTGACCTAGCCTTAGACCAGGGGAGCCCAAGCCTTAGCCTCAGCCTAGGGGTGCCCTAGCCTAAGCCTAACCCTAGGGGTACCCTAGCTTAAGCCTAGGGGTGCCCTAGTCAAAGCCTAAGGGTGCCCTAGCCTTAGACCAGGGGAGCCCAAGCCTTAGCCTAAGCCTAGGGGTGCCCTAGCTTAAGCCTACGGGTGCCCTAGCCTAAGCCTAGGGGTGCCCTAGTCAAAGCCTAAGGGTGCCCTAGCCTTAGGCTAAGGGAGCCCTAGTCTTAGCCTAAGCCTAGGGGTGCCCTAGCCAAAGCCTAGGGGTGCCCTAGCCTAAGCCTAGGGATGCCCTAGACTTAGGCTAGGGGAGCCTAAACCTCAGCATAAGCCTAGGGGTGCCTTAGCCAAAGCCTTGGGGTGCCCTAGCCTAAACCTTAGCCTAGGGGTGCCCTAGCCTTAGCCCACGGGTGCCCTAGACTAAGCCCACGGGTGCCCTAGCCTAAGCCTAGGAGTGCCCTCGCCTTAGGCTGGGGGATCCCTAGCCTTAGGCTAATTCTAGGGGTGCCCTAGCTTAAGCCTAGGTGTGCCCTAGCCTAAGCCTAGGGGTGCCCTAGCCTTAGGCTAGGGGAGCCTAGCTTTAGCCTAAACATAGGGGTGCCCTAGCCTCAGCTTAGGGGTGCCCTAGCCTCAGCCTTGGGGTGCCCTTGCCTAAGCCTAGGGGTGCCCTAGCCTAAGCCTACGGGTGCCCTAGCCTAAGCCTAGGGGTGCCCTAGCCTTAGTCTAGGGAAGCCCTAGCCTTAGCCTAAGCCTAGGGGTACACTAGCCTACGCCTAGGAGTGCCCTAGCCTAAGCTTAGGGGTGCCCAAGCCTTAAGCTAGGGGAACCCTAGCTTTAGCCTAAACCTAGGGGTGCCCTAGGCTAAGCCTAGGGTGCCCTAGCCTAAGCCTAGATGTGCCCTAGCCTTAGGCTAAGGGATCCCTAGCCTTAGCCTAAGCTTAGAGGTACCCTAGCCTCAGCCTTGGGGTGCCCTAGCCTAAGCCTAGGGGTGCCCTAGCCTAAGCCTAGGGGTGCCCTAGCCTCCGCATAGTGGTGCCTTAGCCTAAGCCTAGGGGTGACCTAGCCTTAGCCTAAGCCTAGGGGTGCCCTAGCCTAAGCCTAGGGGTGCCCTAGCCTAAGCCTAGGGGTGCCCTAACCTCCGCATAGTGGTGCCTTAGCCTAAGCCTAGGGGTGACCTAGCCTTAGCCTAAGCCTAGGGGTGCCCTAGCCTAAGCCTACGGGTGCCCAAACCTAAGCCTAGGGGTGCCCTAGCCTTAGGCTAGGAGAGCCCTAGGCTTAGCCTAAACCTAGGAGTGCCCTAGCCAAAGCCTAGGGGTGCCTTAGCCTAAGCCTAGAGGTGCCCTAGCCTTAGGCTAGGGGAGCCCTAACATTAGCATAAGCCTCGGGGTGCCCTAGCCTAAGCCTAGGGGTGCCCTAGCCTTAGATTAGGGGAGCCCAAGCCTTAGCCTAAGCCTAGGGCTAACCTAGCCTAAGCCTAGGGGTGCCATAGCCTAAGCCTAGGGGTGCCCTAGCCTAAGCCTAGGGGTGCCCTAGCCTTAGATTAGGGGAGCCCAAGCCTTAGCCTAAGCCTAGGGCTGCCCTAGCCTAAGCCTAGGAGTGCCCTAGCCTAAGCCTAGGGGTGCCCTAGCCTTAGGCTAGGGGAGCCCTAGCCTTAGCCTAAACCTAGGGGTGCCCTAGCCAAAGCCTAGGGGTGCATTATCCTAAGCCTAGGGGTGCCCTAGCCTTAGGCTAAGGGAGCCGTAGCCTTAGTCTAAGCCTAGGGGTGCCCTAGCCAAAGACTAGGGGTGCCCTAGCCTAAGCCTAGAGGTGCCCTAGCCTTAGGCTAGTGGAGCCCTAACCTTAGCGTAAGCCTAGGGGTGCCCTAGCCTAAGCCTAGAGGTGCCGAAGCCTTAGGCTAGGGGAGCCCTAGCCTTAGCCTAAGCCTAGGGGTGCCCTAGCCTCAGCCTTGGGGTGCCCTAGCCTAAGCCTAGGGGTGCCCTAGCCTAAGCCTAGTGGTGCCTTAGCCTAAGCTTAGGTGTGCCCTAGCCTTAACCTAAGCCTAGGGGTGCCCTAGCGTAAGCCTAGGGGTGCCCTAGCCTAAGCCTAGGGGTGCCCTAGCCTTAGGCTAGGAGAGCCCTAGCCTTAGCCTAAGCCTAAGGGTGCCCTAGCCAAAGCCTAGGGGTGCCCTTGGCAAAGCCTAGGGGTGCCCTAGCCTAAGACTAGAGGTGCCCTAGTCTTAGGCTTGGAGAGCCCTAACCTTAGCGCAAGCCTTAGGTTGCCCTAGCCTAAGCCTTGGTGTGCCCTAGCCTAAGCCTAGGGGTGCACTAGCCTTAGGCTAGGGGAGCCCTAGCCTTAGCCTAAGCCTAGGGGTGCCCTAGGCTAAATCTATGGGTGCCGTTGCCTAAGCATACGGGTGCCCTAGCCTAAGGCTAGGAGTGCCCTAGCCTTAGGCTAGGGGATCCCTACCATTAGCCTAAACCTAGGGGTGCCCTAGCTTAAGCCTAGGGGTGCTCTAGCCTAAGCCTAGGGCTGCCCTAGCCAAAGCCTAGGGGTGACCTAGCCTAAGCTTAGAAGTTCCCTATCCTAAGCCTAGGGGTGCCCTAGCCAAAGCCTAGGGGTGCCCTAGCCTAAACCTAGGTGTGCCCTAGCCTTAGGCTATGGGAGCTCTATCCTTAGCCTAAGCCTACGGGTGCCCTAGATTAAGCCTAGGGGTGCCCTAGCCTAAGCCTAGGGGTGCCCTAGCCTAAACCTAGGGGTGCCCTAGCGTAAGCCTAGGGGTGCCTTTGCCTAAGCCTAGGGTTGCCTTTGCCTAAGCCTAGGGGTGCCCTACCCTAAGCCTTGGGTGCCCTAGCCATAGGCTAGGGGAGCCCTTTCCTTAGCCTAAGCCTAGGATTTTCCTAGCCTAAGCTAACGGGTGCCCTAGCCTGAGTCAAGGGGTGCCCTTGCCTAAACCTAGGGGTGCCCTAGCCTAAGCCTAGGGGTGCCCTAGCTTAAGCCTAGGGGTGCCCTAGCCTGAGCCTACGGGTGCCCTAACCTGAGGTTAGGGGAGCCCTAACGTTAGTCTAGCCTAGGATTGCCCTAGCCTAAGTCTAGGGGTGCCATAGCCTGAGTCTAGTGGTGCACTAGCCTGAGGCAAGGGGAGCCGCAGCCATAGCCTAAGCCTAGGGGGGCCCTAGCGTAAGCCTGGGGGTGCCCTAGCCTAAGCCTAGGGGTGCCCTAGCCTGAGGATAGGGGAGCCCTAGACTTAGCCTAAGCCTAGGATTTTCCTAGCCTAAGCTAACAGGTGCCCTAGCCTGAGTCTAGGGGTGCCCTTGCCTGAGGCTAGGGGAGCCGTTGCCATAGTCTAAGTGTACGGGTGCCCTAGCCTAAGCCTAGGGGTGCCCTGGCCTAAGCCTAGGGGTGCCCTAGCCTTAGTCTAGCCGTCCCCTAGCCTAAGCCTAGGGGTGCCCTAGCCTGAGGATAGGGGAGCCCTAGACTTAGCCTAAGCCTAGGATTTTCCTAGCCTAAGCTAACGGGTGCCCTAGCCTGAGTCTAGGGGTGCCCTTGCCTGAGGCTAGGGGAGCCGTTGCCTTAGTCTAAGTGTACGGGTGCCCTAGCCTAAGCCTAGATGTGCCCTAGCCTTAGGCTAAGGGATCCCTAGCCTTAGCCTAAGCTTAGAGGTACCCTAGCCTCAGCCTTGGGGTGCCCTAGCCTAAGCCTAGGGGTGCCCTAGCCTAAGCCTAGGGGTGCCCTAGCCTCCGCATAGTGGTGCCTTAGCCTAAGCCTAGGGGTGACCTAGCCTTAGCCTAAGCCTAGGGGTGCCCTAGCCTAAGCCTAGGGGTGCCCTAGCCTAAGCCTAGGGGTGCCCTAACCTCCGCATAGTGGTGCCTTAGCCTAAGCCTAGGGGTGACCTAGCCTTAGCCTAAGCCTAGGGGTGCCCTAGCCTAAGCCTACGGGTGCCCAAACCTAAGCCTAGGGGTGCCCTAGCCTTAGGCTAGGAGAGCCCTAGGCTTAGCCTAAACCTAGGAGTGCCCTAGCCAAAGCCTAGGGGTGCCTTAGCCTAAGCCTAGAGGTGCCCTAGCCTTAGATTAGGGGAGCCCAAGCCTTAGCCTAAGCCTAGGGCTAACCTAGCCTAAGCCTAGGGGTGCCATAGCCTAAGCCTAGGGGTGCCCTAGCCTAAGCCTAGGGGTGCCCTAGCCTTAGATTAGGGGAGCCCAAGCCTTAGCCTAAGCCTAGGGCTGCCCTAGCCTAAG
This sequence comes from Tenrec ecaudatus, assembly GCF_050624435.1. Taxonomy (NCBI): domain Eukaryota; kingdom Metazoa; phylum Chordata; class Mammalia; order Afrosoricida; family Tenrecidae; genus Tenrec; species Tenrec ecaudatus. The sequence continues at coordinate 44,734 of NW_027459291.1, read as the reverse complement.
CCTAGGAGTGCCCTAGCCTAAGCCTAGGGGTGCCCTAGCCTTAGGCTAGGGGAGCCCTAGCCTTAGCCTAAACCTAGGGGTGCCCTAGCCAAAGCCTAGGGGTGCATTATCCTAAGCCTAGGGGTGCCCTAGCCTTAGGCTAAGGGAGCCGTAGCCTTAGTCTAAGCCTAGGGGTGCCCTAGCCTAAGCTTAGGGGTGCCCTAGCCTAAGCGTAGGGCTTCCCTAGCCTAAGCCTAGGGGTGCCCTATCCTAAGCCTGGGGCTGCCCTAGCCTAAGCCTAGGAGTGCCCTAGCCTTAGGCTAGGAGAGCCCTAGCCTAAGTCTAAGCCTAGGGGTGCCCTAGCCAAAGACTAGGGGTGCCCTAGCCTAAGCCTAGAGGTGCCCTAGCCTTAGGCTAGTGGAGCCCTAACCTTAGCGTAAGCCTAGGGGTGCCCTAGCCTAAGCCTAGAGGTGCCGAAGCCTTAGGCTAGGGGAGCCCTAGCCTTAGCCTAAGCCTAGGGGTGCCCTAGCCTCAGCCTTGGGGTGCCCTAGCCTAAGCCTAGGGGTGCCCTAGCCTAAGCCTAGTGGTGCCTTAGCCTAAGCTTAGGTGTGCCCTAGCCTTAACCTAAGCCTAGGGGTGCCCTAGCGTAAGCCTAGGGGTGCCCTAGCCTAAGCCTAGGGGTGCCCTAGCCTTAGGCTAGGAGAGCCCTAGCCTTAGCCTAAGCCTAAGGGTGCCCTAGCCAAAGCCTAGGGGTGCCCTTGGCAAAGCCTAGGGGTGCCCTAGCCTAAGACTAGAGGTGCCCTAGTCTTAGGCTTGGAGAGCCCTAACCTTAGCGCAAGCCTTAGGTTGCCCTAGCCTAAGCCTTGGTGTGCCCTAGCCTAAGCCTAGGGGTGCACTAGCCTTAGGCTAGGGGAGCCCTAGCCTTAGCCTAAGCCTAGGGGTGCCCTAGGCTAAATCTATGGGTGCCGTTGCCTAAGCATACGGGTGCCCTAGCCTAAGGCTAGGAGTGCCCTAGCCTTAGGCTAGGGGATCCCTACCATTAGCCTAAACCTAGGGGTGCCCTAGCTTAAGCCTAGGGGTGCTCTAGCCTAAGCCTAGGGCTGCCCTAGCCAAAGCCTAGGGGTGACCTAGCCTAAGCTTAGAAGTTCCCTATCCTAAGCCTAGGGGTGCCCTAGCCAAAGCCTAGGGGTGCCCTAGCCTAAACCTAGGTGTGCCCTAGCCTTAGGCTATGGGAGCTCTATCCTTAGCCTAAGCCTACGGGTGCCCTAGATTAAGCCTAGGGGTGCCCTAGCCTAAGCCTAGGGGTGCCCTAGCCTAAACCTAGGGGTGCCCTAGCGTAAGCCTAGGGGTGCCTTTGCCTAAGCCTAGGGTTGCCTTTGCCTAAGCCTAGGGGTGCCCTACCCTAAGCCTTGGGTGCCCTAGCCATAGGCTAGGGGAGCCCTTTCCTTAGCCTAAGCCTAGGATTTTCCTAGCCTAAGCTAACGGGTGCCCTAGCCTGAGTCAAGGGGTGCCCTTGCCTAAACCTAGGGGTGCCCTAGCCTAAGCCTAGGGGTGCCCTAGCTTAAGCCTAGGGGTGCCCTAGCCTGAGCCTACGGGTGCCCTAACCTGAGGTTAGGGGAGCCCTAACGTTAGTCTAGCCTAGGATTGCCCTAGCCTAAGTCTAGGGGTGCCATAGCCTGAGTCTAGTGGTGCACTAGCCTGAGGCAAGGGGAGCCGCAGCCATAGCCTAAGCCTAGGGGGGCCCTAGCGTAAGCCTGGGGGTGCCCTAGCCTAAGCCTAGGGGTGCCCTAGCCTGAGGATAGGGGAGCCCTAGACTTAGCCTAAGCCTAGGATTTTCCTAGCCTAAGCTAACAGGTGCCCTAGCCTGAGTCTAGGGGTGCCCTTGCCTGAGGCTAGGGGAGCCGTTGCCATAGTCTAAGTGTACGGGTGCCCTAGCCTAAGCCTAGGGGTGCCCTGGCCTAAGCCTAGGGGTGCCCTAGCCTTAGTCTAGCCGTCCCCTAGCCTAAGCCTAGGGGTGCCCTAGCCTGAGGATAGGGGAGCCCTAGACTTAGCCTAAGCCTAGGATTTTCCTAGCCTAAGCTAACGGGTGCCCTAGCCTGAGTCTAGGGGTGCCCTTGCCTGAGGCTAGGGGAGCCGTTGCCTTAGTCTAAGTGTACGGGTGCCCTAGCCTAAGCCTAGCGGTGCCCTAGCCTAAGCCTAGGGGTGCCCTAGCCTTAGTCTAGCGGTTCCCTAGCCTAAGCCTAGGGGTGCCCTAGCCTAAGCCTAGGTTAGCCCTAGCCTTAGCCTAAGCCTAGGGGTGGCCTAGCCTAAGCCTAGGGGTGCCCTAGCCTAAGCCTAGGGGTGCTCTAGCCTTAGGCTAGGGGAGCCCTAGCCTTAGCCTAAACTTAGGGGTGCCCTAGCCTAAGCCTAGGGGTGCCCTAGCCTAAGCTTAGGGGTGCCATAGCCTTAGTCTAGGGGTGCACTAGCCTGAGGCTAGGGGAGCCATAGCCTTAGCCTAAGCCTACGGGAGCACTAGCTTAAGCCTAGGGGTGCCCTAGCCTAAGCCTAGGGGTGCCCTAACCTAAGCCTAGAGGTGCCCTAGCCTTAGGCTAGGGGAGCCCTAACCTTTTCCTAAGCAAAGGGGTGCCCTAGCCTAAGCCTCGGGGTGCCCTAGCCTGAGCCTAGGGGTGCCGTAGCCTTAGGCTAGGGGAGCCCTCGCCTTAGCCTAAGCCTAGGATTGCCCTAGTCTAAGCTTAGGGGTGCCCTAGCCTGAGTTTAGGGGTGCCCTAGCCAGAGGCTAAGGGAGTCGTTGCCTTAGCCTAAGTCTAGGGTTGCCCTAGCCTAAGCCTAGGGGTGCCCTAGACTAAGCCTAGGGGTGCTTTAGCCTTAGCCTAGGGGTTCCCTAGCCTGAGCCTACGGGTGGCCTAGCCTGAGGCTAGGGGAGCCCTAGCCTTAGTCTAGCCTAGGATTGCCCTAGCCTAAGCCTAGGGTGCCATAGCCTGAATCTAGGGGTGCCCCAGCCAGACTAAGGGAGCCGTAGCCTTAGCCTAAGCCTAGGCGTGCCCCAGCCTAAGCCTAGGGGTGCCCTAGCCTAAGCCTAAGGGTGCCCTAGCCTTAGGCCAGGGAACCCTAGCCTTAGCCTAAGCCTACGGGCGCCCTAGCCTAAACCTAGGGGTGCCCTAGCCTAAGCTTAGGGGTGCCCTAGCCTTAGGCTAGGGGAGCCCTAGCCTTAGCCTAAGCCTAGGGTTGCTCTAGCCTTAGGCTAGGGAAGCCCTAGCCTTAGCCTAAGCCTAGGGGTGCACTAGCCTAAGCCTTAGGGTGCCCTAGCCTAAGCCTAAGGGTGCCCGAACCTAAGCCTAGGGGAGCCCTAGCCTTAGGCTATAGGAGCCCTAGCCTTAGCCTAAGCCTAGGGGTGCCCTAGCCTAAGCCTAGTGGTGTCCTAGCCTAAGCCTAGGGGTGCCCTAGCTTAAGCCTAGAGGTGCCCTAGCCTAAGCCTAGGGGTGCCCTAGTCTAAGCCTAAGGGTGCCTTAGCCTTATACTAGGGGAGCCCAAGCCTTAGCATAAGCCTAGGGGTGCCCTAGCCTAAGCCTAGGGGTGCCCTAGCCTAAGCCTAGGGGTGCCTTAGCCTAACCATAGGGGTGCCCTAGCCTAAGCCTAGGGGTGCCCTAGCCTTAGGCTCGGGGAGCCCTAGCCTTAGCCTAATCCTAGGGGTGCCGTAGCCTAAGCCTAGGGGTGCCCTAGCCCAAGCCTATGGGTGCCCTATCCTAAGCCTAGGGGTGCCCTAGCCTAAGCCTAGGGGTGCCCTAGCCTAAGCCTAGGGGTGCCCTAGCCAAAGCCTAGGGGTGCCCTAGCCTAAGGCTAGGGGTGCCCTAGCCTTAGGCTAGGGGAACCCAAACCTTAGCCTAAGCCTAGGGATGCCCTAGCCTAAGCCTAGGGGTGCCCTAGCCTTAGGCTATGGTAGCCTAGCCTTAGAATAAGCCTAGGGGTGCCCAGCCTAAGCCAAGGGGTGCCCTAGCCTAAGCCTATTGTTGCCCTATCCTAAGCCTAGTGGAACCTCATCCTAAGCCTAGGGGTGACCTAGCCTTAGCCTAAGCCTAGGGGTGCCCTAGCCTAAGCCTAGGGGTGCCTTAGCCTAAGCCTAGGGGTGCCCTAGCCTAAGCCTAGGGGTGCCGTAGCCTAAGCCTAGGAGTCCCCTAGCCTTAGCCTAAGCCTAGGGGTGCCCTATCCTAAGCTTACGGGTGCCCAACCCTAAGCCTAGGGTGCCCTAGCCTTAGGCTAGGGGAGCCCTAGCCTTAGCCTAACCCTCGGGGTGCCGGAGCCTAAGCCTAGGGGTGCCCTGGCCTAAGCCTACGGGTCCCCTGGCCTAAGGCTAGGGGTGCCCTATCCTAAGCCTACGGGTGCCCAACCCTAAGCCTAGAGTGCCCTAGCCTTAGGCTAGGGGATCCCTAGCCTTAACCTAAGCCTAGGGGTGCCCTAGCCTAAGCCTAGGGGTGCTCTAGCCTTAGGCTAGGGGAGACCTAGCCTTAGCCTAAGCCTAGGGGTGCCCTAGCCTAAGCCTAGGGGTGAGCTAGCCTGAGGCTAGGGGACCCCTAGCCTGAGGATAGGGGAGTCCTAGCATTAGTCTAGCCTAGGATTACCCTAGCGTAAGCCTAGGGGTGCTCTAGCCTTAGGCTAGGGGAGCCCTAGCCTTAGCCTAAGCCTAGGGGTGCCCTAGCCTAAGCCTAGGGGTGCTCTAGCCTTAGGCTAGGGGAGCCCTAGCCTTAGCCTAAGCCTAGGGGTGCCATAGCCTAAGCCTAGGGTGCCCTAGCCTGAGCCTAGGGGTGCCCTAGCCTGAGCCTACGTGTGCCCTAGCCTGAGGATAGGGGAGCCCTAGCGTTAGTCTAGCCTAGTATTGCCCTAGCCCAAGCCTAGGGGTGTCATAGCCTGAGTCTAGGGGTGCACTATCCTGAGGCTAGGGGAGCCGTAGCCTTTGCCTAAGCCTAGGGGAGCCCTAGCTAAAACCTAGGGGTGCCCTAGCCTAAGCCTAGGGGTGCCCAAGCCTAAGCCAAGGGGTGCCCTAGCCTTAGGCTAGGTGACCCCTAACCTTTTCCAAAGGCTAGGGGTAACCTAGTCTACGCCTAGGGGTGCCCTAGCCTGAGCCTAGGGTTGCCCTAGCCTAAGCCTAGGTGTGCCCTAGCCTTAGGCTAGAGGAGCCCTAGCCTTAGCCTAAGCCTACGGGTGCCCTAGCTTAAGCCTAAGGGTACCCCAGCCTAAGCCTAGGGGTGCCCTAACCTAAGCCTAGGGGTGCACTAGCCTTAGGCTAGGGGTTCCCTAGCCTAAGCCTAGGGGTGCCCTGGCCTAATCCTAGGGGTGCCCTAGCCTTAGACTAGGGGAGCGCTAGCCTTAGCCTAAGCCTAGGGGTGCCCTAGCCTAAACCTAGGGGTGCCCTAGCCTAAGCCTAGGGCTGCCCTAGCCTGAGCCTAGGGGTAACCTAGCCTGAGCATACGGGTGCCCTAGCCTGAGTCTAGGGGTGCCCTAGAATGAGGCTAGGGGAGCCGTAGCCTTAGCCTAAACCTCGGGGTGCCCTAGCCTAAGCATAGTGGTGCCTTAGCCTAAGCCTAGGGGTGCCCTATCCTAAGCCTAGGGGTGACCTAGCCTTAGCCTAAGCCTAGGCGTGCCCTAGCCTAAGCCTAGGGGTGCCCTAGCGTAAGCCGAGCGGTGCCCTAGCCTAAGCCTAGGGGTGCCTTAGCCTAAGCCTAGGAGTCCCCTAGCCTTAGCCTAAGCCTAGTGCTGCCCTAGCCTAAGCATATGGGTGCCCTAGCCTAAGTCTAGGGGTGCCCTAGCCTTAGGCTAGGGAAGCACTAGCCTTAGCCTAATCCTAGGGGTGCCCGAGCCTAAGCCTGGGGGTGCCCTAGCCTAAGCCTAGGGGTGCCCTACCCTGAGCCTAGGGGTGCCGTAGCCTTAGGCTAGGGGTGCCCTAGCCTTAGTCTAGCCTAGGATTGCCCTAGCCTAAGCCTAGGGGTGCCATAGCCTGAGCCTAGGGGTGCCCTAGCCTAAGCCTAGGGGTGCCCTAGCCTAAGCCTAGGGGTGCCCTAGCCTAAGCCTAGGGATGCCCTGTCCTAAGCCTAGGGGTGCCCTGGCCTAAGCCTAGGGGTGCCCTAGCCTGAGCCTACGGGTGGCCTAGCCTGAGGATAAGGGAGTCCTAGCGTTAGTCTAGCCTAGGGGTTCCCTAGCCTAAGCCTAAGGGTGCCCTAGCCTAAGCCTAGGGGTGCCTTAGTCTAAGCCTAGGGGTGCCCAAGCCTTAGGCTAGGTGAGCCCTAGCCTTAGCCTAAGCCTAGGGGTGCCCTAGCCTAAGCCTAGGGGTGCCCTAGCCTAAGCCTAGGGGTGCCCTAGCCTAAGCCTAGGGGTGCCTTAGTCTAAGCCTAGGGGTGCCCAAGCCTTAGGCTAGGTGAGCCCTAGCCTTAGCCTAAGCCTAGGGGTGCCCTAGCCTAAGTCTAGGTGTGCCCTAGCCTAAGTCTAGGGGTGCCCTATCCTAAGCCTAGGGCTGCCCTAGCCTAAGCATAGGGGTTCCCTAACCTAATCCTAGGGATGTCCTAGCCTGAGCCTAGGGGTAACCTAGCCTGAACCTACGGGTGCCCTAGCCTGAGTCTATTGGTGCCCAAGCCAAAGCCTAGGGGTGCCAAGCCTAAGCCTAGGAGTGCCCTAGCCTAAGCCTAGGTCTGTCCTAGCCTAAGCCTAGGGCTGCCCTAGCCTTAGGCTAGGCGAGCCCTAGCTTTTGCCTAACCCTAGGGCTGCCCTAGCCTAAACCTAGGGGTGCCCAAGCCTAAGCCTAGGGGTGCCCTAGCCTAAGCCTAGGGCTGCCCTAGCCTAAGCCTAGTGGTGCCCTAGTCTAAGCCTAGGGGTGCCCTAGCCTTAGGCTAGGTGAGCCCTAGCCTTAGCCTAAGCCTAGGGGTGCCTTAGCCTAAGCCTAGGGGTGCCCTAGCCTAAGCCTAGGGGTACCCTAGCCTAAGCCTAGTTCTGCCTTAGCCTAAGCCTAGGGGTGCCCTAGCCTAAGCCTAGGGGTGCCATAGCCTTAAGCTAGGCGAGCCCTAGCCTTAGCCTAAGCCTAGGGCTACCCTAGCCTAAGCCTAGGTGTGCCCAAGCCTAAGCCTAGGGGTGCCAAGCCTAAGCCCAGGGGTGCCCTAGCCTAAGTCTAGGGGTGCCCTAGCCTAAGCCTAGGGGTGCCCTAGCTTAGGCTAGGGGATCCCTAGCCTTAGCCTAAGCCTAGGGGTGCCCTAACCTAAGCCTAGGGGTGCCCTAGGCTAAGCCTAGGGGTGCCCTATCCTAAGAATAGGGGTGCCCAGGTCTTAGGCTAGGGGAGTCCTAGCCTTAGCCTAAGCCTATGGCTGCCCTAGCCTAAGCCTAGGGGTGCCAAGCCTAAGCCTTGGGGTGCCCTAGCCTAAGCCTAGGTCTGTCCTAGCCTAAGCTTATGGGTGCCCTAGCATTAGGCTAGGCGAGCCCTAGCCTTAGCCTAAGCCTAGGGCTGCCCTAGCCTAAGCCTAAGGGTGCCATAGCCTAAGCATAGGGGTGCCCTAGCCTAAGCCTAGGGGTGCCCTAGCCTAAGCCTAGGGGTGCCCTAGCCTAAGCCTAGGGCTGCCCAGCCTAAGCCTAGGGGTGCCCAAGCCTAAGCCTAGGGGTGCCAAGCCTAAGCCTAGGGGTGCCCGAGCTTAAGCCTAGGTCTGTCCTAGCCTAAGCCTAGGTGTGCCAAAGCCTTAGGCTAGGCGAGCCCTAGCCTTAGCCTAAGCCTAGGGGTGCCCTATCCTAAGCCTAGGGGTGCGCTAGCCTAAGCCTAGGGGTGCCCTAGCCTTAGGCTAGGGGTTCCCTAGCCTAAGCCTACGGGTGCCCTAGTCTAAGCCTAGGGGTGCGTTAGCCTTAGGCTAGGTGAGACCTAGCCTTAGCCTAAGCCTAGGGATTCCTTAGCTAAAGCCTAGGGGTGCCCTAGCCTAAGCCTAGGGGTGCCCTAGCCTAAGCCTAGGGCTGCCTTAGCCTAAGCCTAGGGCTGCCCTAGCCTAAGCCTAGGGGTGCCCAAGCCTAAGCCTAGGGGTGCAAAGCCTAAGCCTAGGGGTGCCCTAGCCTAAGCCTAGGGGTGCCCTAGCCTAAGCCTAGGGGTGCCCTAGCCTTAGGTTAGGGGATCCCTAACCTTAGCCTAAGCCTAGGTGTGCCCTAGCCTAAGCATAGGGGTGTCCTAGCCTAAGCAAAGGGGTGCCCTATCCTAAGACTAGGGGTGCCCAGTCCTAAGGCTAGGGGAGCCGTAGCATTAGCCTAAGCCTATGGCTGCCCTAGTCTAAGCCTAGGGGTGCCCTAGCCTAAGGCTAGGTCTGTCCTAGCCTAAGCCTAGGGGTGCCCTAGCCTTAGGCTAGGCGAGCCCTAGACTTAGCCTAAGCCTATGGGTGCCATGGCCTGAGTCTAGGGGTGCCCTAGCCTGAGGCTAGGGGAGCCGTAGCCTTAGCCTAAGCCTAGAGGTGCCCTAGCCTAAGCCTAGGGGTGCCCTAGCCTAAGCTTAGGGGTGCCCTAGCCTAAGCCTAGGGGTGCCCTAACCTAAGCCTAGGGGTGCCCTAGCCTTAGTCTAGGGGAGCCCTAGCATAAGCCTAAGCCTAGGGGTGCCCTAGCATAAGCTTAGGGGTGCCTTAGCCTAAATATAGGGGTGCCCTAGCCTAAGCCTAGGGGTGCCCTAGCCTAAGCCTAGGGGTGCACTAGCCTAAGCCTAGGGGTACCCTAGCCTGAGCCTACGGGTGCCCTAGCCTGAGGATAGGGGAGCTCTAGCGTTAGTCTAACCTAGGATTGCCCTAGCCTAAGCCTAAGGGTGCCATAGGCTGAGTCTAGGGGAGCCCTAGCCTAAGCCTTGGGGTGCCCTAGCCTTAGGCTAGGCGAGCCATAGCCCTAGCCTAAGCCTAGGTGTGCCCTAGCCTAAGCCTAGGGGTGCCATAGCCTAAGCCTAGGGGTGCCCTAGACTAAGCCTAGGGGTGCCCTAGCCTAAGCCTAGGGGTGCCCTAGCCTTAGGCTAGGAGAGCCCTAGACTTAGCCTAAGCCTAGGGGTGCCCTAGCCTAAGCCTCGGGGTGCCCTAGACTGAGCCTAGGGGAGCACTAGCCTTAGGCTAAGGGAGCCCTAAGCTTAGCCTAAGCCTAGGGGTGCCCTAGCCTAAGCCTAGGGGTGCCCTAGCCTAAGCCTAGGGGTGCGCTAGACTGAGCCTAGGGGTGCCCTAGCCTTAGGCCAGGGGAGCCCTAACCTTAGCTTAAGCCTAGGGGTGCCCTAGCCTAAGTCTAGGGGTGCCCTAGCCTAAGCCGTGGGGTGCCCTAGCCTAAGCCTAGGGTTGCCCTAGCCTAAGGCTAGGGGAGCCCTAGCCTAAGCCCTAGCCTAAGCCTAAGCCTAGGGGTGCCCTAGCCTAAGCCTAGGGGTGCCCTAGCCTAAACCTAGGGGTGCGCTAGCCGTAGGCTAGGGGTTTCCTAGCCTAAGCCTTGGGTTTGCCCTTGTCTAAGCCTAGGGTTGCCCTAGCCTTAGGCTAGGTGAGCCCTAGCCTTAGCCTAAGCCTAGGGGTGCCCTAGCCTAAGCCTAGGGGTGCCCTAGCCTAAGCCTAGGACTGCCATAGCCTTAGTCTAGGGGATCCCTAGCCTTAGCCATAGCCTATGGCTGCCCAAGCCTAAGCCTAGGGGTGCCAAGGCTAAGCCTAGGGGTGCCCTAGCCTAAGCCTAGGTCTGTCCTAGCCTAAGCCTAGGGGTGCCCTAGCCTAAGCCTAGGGGTGCCCTAGCCTAAGCCTAGGGGTGCCCTAGCCTAAGCCTAGGGGTACCTAGCCTAAGCCTAGGGGTGCCATAGCCTTTGGCTAGGCGAGCCCTAGCCTTAGCCTAAGCCTAGTGCTGCCCTAGCCTAAGCCTAGGGGTGCCCAAACCTAAGCTTAGGGGTGCCAAGCCTAAGCCTAGGGGTGCCCTAGCCTAAGCCTAGGGGTGCCCTAGCATAAGCCTAGGGCTGCCCTAGCCTTAGTCTAGGGGAGCCCTAGCCTAAGCCTAAGCCTAGGGGTGCCCTAGCATAAGCCTTGGGGTGCCCTAGCCTAAGCCTAGGGGTGCCCTAGCCTAAGCCTAGGGGTACTCTAGCCTTAGGCTAGGGGAGCCCTAACATTACCCTAAGCCATGGGGTGCCCTAGCCTAAGTCTAGGGGTGCCCAGCATAAGCATTGGGTGCCTTAGCCTAAATATAGGGGTGCCCTAGCCTAAGCCTAGGTGTGCCCTAGCCTAAGCCTAGGGGTGCCATAGCCTGAGTCTAGGGGTGCCGTAGCCTGAGGCTACGGGAGCCGTAGCCTTAGCCTAAGCCTAGGGGTGCCCTAGCCTAAGCCTAGGGTGCCCTAGCCTAAGCCTAAGGGTGCCCTAGCCTAAGCTTAGCGGTGCCCTAGCCTAAGCCTAGGGGTGCCCTAGCCTAAGCCTAGGGGTACCCTAGCCTTAGGCTACGGGAGCCCTAGCCTTAGCCTAAGCCTAGGGCTGCCCTAGCCTAAGCCTAGGGGTGCCCTAGCCTAAGCCTAGGGGTGCCCTAGACTTAGGCTAGGGGTTCCCTAGCCTAAGCCTAGGGGTGCCCTAGCCTAAGCCTAGGGGTGCCCTAGCCTTAGGCTAGGGGAGCCCTAGCCTTAGCCTAAGCCTAGGGGTGCCCTAGCCTAAGCCTAGGGGTGCCCTACCCTAAGCCTGGGGTGCCCTAGCCAAAGCCTAGGGGTGCCCTAGCCTAAGCCAAGGTCTGCCCTAACCTAAGCCTAGGGGTGCCCTAGCCTTAGGCTACGCGAGCCATAGCCTTAGCCTAAGCCTAGGGGTGCCCTAGCCTAAGCCTAGGGGTGTCATAGCCTAAGCCTAGGGGTGCCCTAGTCTAAGCCTAGGGGTGCCCTAGCCTTAGCCTAAGCCTAGGGGTGCCCTAGCCAAAGCCTAGTGGTGACCTAGCCTTAGGCTAGGGAAGCCCTAGCCTTAGCCTAAGCCTAGGGCTGCCCTAGCCTAAGCCTAGGGGTGCCCTAGCCTAAGCCTAGGGGTGCCCTAGACTTAGGCTAGGGGTTCCCTAGCCTAAGCCTAGGGGTGCCCTAGCCTAAGCCTAGGGGTGCCCTAGCCTTAGGCTAGGGGAGCCCTAGCCTTAGCCTAAGCCTAGGGGTGCCCTAGCCTAAGCCTAGGGGTGCCCTACCCTAAGCCTGGGGTGCCCTAGCCAAAGCCTAGGGGTGCCTTAGCCTAAGCCAAGGTCTGCCCTAACCTAAGCCTAGGGGTGCCCTAGCCTTAGGCTAGGCGAGCCATAGCTTTAGCCTAAGCCTTGGGGTGCCCTAGCCTAAGCCTAGGGGTGCCATAGCCTAAGCCTAGGGGTGCCCTAGTCTAAGCCTAGGGGTGCCCTAGCCTAAGCCTAGGGGTGCCCTAGCCTTAGGCTAGGCGAGCCATAGCCGTAGCCTAAGCCTAGGGGTGCCCTAGCCTAAGCCTAGGGGTGCCATAGCCTAAGCCCAGGGGTGCCCTAGACTAAGCCTAGGGGTGCCCTAGCCTAAGCCTAGGGGTGCCCTAGCCTTAGGCTAGGAGAGCCCTAGACTTAGCCTAAGCCTAGGGGTGCGCTAGCCTAAGCCTAGGGGTGCCCTAGACTGACCCTAGGGGTGCCCTAGCCTTAGGCTAAGGGAGCCCTAAGCTTAGCCTAAGCCTAGGGGTGCCCTAGCGTAAGCCTAGGGCTGCCCTAGCCTAAGCCTAGGGGTGCCGTAGACTGAGCCTAGGGGTGCCCTAGCCTTAGGCCAGGGGAGCCCTAACCTTAGCCTAAGCCTAGGGGTGCCCTAGCCTAAGTCTAGGGGTGCCCTAGCCTAAGCCGTGGGGTGCCCTAGCCTAAGCCTAGGGTTGCCCTAGCCTTAGGCTAGGGGAGCCCTAGCCCAAGCCCTAGCCTAAGCCTAAGCCTAGGGGTGCCCTAGCCTAAGCCTAGGGGTGCCCTAGCCTAAACCAAGGGTGTCCTAGCCTTAGGCTAGGGGTTTCCTAGCCTAAGCCTTGGGTTTGCCCTTTTCTAAGCCTAGGGTTGCCCTAGCCTTAGGCTAGGTGAGCCCTAGCCTTAGCCTAAGCCTAGGGTGCCCTAGGCTAAGCCTAGGGGTGCCCTCGCCTAAGCCTAGGGGTGCCCTAGCCTAAGCCTAGGACTGCCCTAGCCTTAGTCTAGGGGATCCCTAGCCTTAGCCATAGCCTATGGCTGCCCAAGCCTAAGCCTAGGGGTGCCAAGGCTAAGCCTAGGGGTGCCCTAGCCTAAGCTTAGGTCTGTCCTAGCCTAAGCCTAGGGGTGCCCTAGCGTAAGCCTAGGGGTGCCCTAGCCTAAGCCTAGGGGTGCCCTAGCCTAAGCCTAGGGGTACCTAGCCTAAGCCTCGGGGTGCCATAGCCTTTGGCTAGGCGAGCCCTAGCCTTAGCCTAAGCCTAGGGCTGCCCTAGCCTAAGCCTAGGTGTGCCCAAGCCTAAGCCTAGGGTTGCCAAGCCTAAGCTTAGGGGTGCCCTAGCCTAAGCCTAGGGGTGCCCTAGCCTAAGCCTAGGGCTGCCCTAGCCTTAGTCTAGGGGATCCCTAGCCTTAGCCTAAGCCTAGGGGTGCCTTAGCGTAAGCCTAGGGCTGCCCTAGCCTAAGCCTAGGGGTGCCATAGCCTAAGCCTAGGGGTGCCCTATCCTTAGGCTAGGCGAGCCCTAGCCTTAGCCTAAGCCTAGGGCTACCCTAGCCTAAGCCTAGGTGTGCCCAAGCCTAAGCCTAGGGTTGCCAAGCCTAAGCTTAGGGGTGCCCTAGCCTAAGCCTAGGGGTGCCATTGCCTGAGTCTAGGGGTGCCTAGCCTGAGGCTAGGGGAGCCGTAGCCTTAGCCTAAGCCTAGGGGTGCCCTAGCCTAAGCCTTGGGGTGCCCTAGCCTAAGCCTAGGGATGCCCTAGCCTAAGCCTAGGGGTGCCCTAGCCTAAGCCTAGGGGTGCCCTAGCCTAAGCCTAGGGGTACTCTAGCCTTAGGCTAGGGGAGCCCTAGTCTAAGCCTAAGTCTAGGGGTGCCCTAGCATAAGCCTAGGGGTGCCCTAGCCTAAGCCTAGGTGTGCCCTAGCCTAAGCCTAGGGGTACTCTAGCTTTAGGCTAGGGGAGCCCTAACATTACCCTAAGCCTTGGGGTGCCCTAGCCTAAGCCTAGGGGTGCCCTAGCCTAAGCCTGAGGGTGCCCTATCCTAAGCTTAGGGGTGCCCTAGCCTAAGCCTTGTTGTGCCCTAGCCTAAGCCTAGGGGTGCCCTAGCCTTAGGCTAGGGGAGCCCTAGCATTAGCCTAAGCTTAGGGGTGCGCTAGCCTTAGCCTAAGCCAAGGGGTACCCTAGCCTAAGCCTAGTGGTGACCTAGCCTTAGGCTAGGGAAGCCCTAGCCTTAGCCTAAGCTTAGGGGTGTCCTAGCCTAAACCTAGGGGTGCCCTAGCCTTAGGCTAATGGTTCCCTAGCCTAAGCCTAGGGGTGCCCTAGCCTAAGCCTAGGGGTGCCCTAGCCTTAGGCTAGGGCAGCCCTAGCCTTAGCCTAAGCCTAGGGGTGCCCTAGCCTTAGCCTAGTGGTGCCCTAGCCTAAGCCTAGGGGTGCCCTAGCCAAAGCCTAGGGGTGCCCTAGCCTAAGCCTAGGTCTGCCCTATCCTAAGGCTAGGGGTGCCCTAGCCTTAGGCTAAGCGAGCCCTAGCCTTAGCCTAAGCCTAGGGCTGCCATAGCCTAAGCTTAGGGGTGCCCTAGCCTAAGCCTAGGGGTGCCCTAGCCTAAGCCTAGGGGTGCCCTAGACTAAGCCTAGGGGTGCCCTAGCCTAAGCCTAGGGGTGCCCTAGCCTTAGGCTAGGAGAGCCCTAGACTTAGCCTAAGCCTAGGGGTGCCCTAGCCTAAGCCTAGGGGTGCCCTAGACTGAGCCTAGGGGTGCCCTAGCCTTAGGCTAAGGGAGCCCTAAGCTTAGCCTAAGCCTAGGGGTGCCCTAGCCTAAGCCTAGGGGTGCCCTAGCATAAGCCTAGGGGTGCCCTAGACTGAGCCTAGGGGTGCCCTAGCCTTAGGCCAGGGGAGCCCTAACCTTAGCCTAAGTCTAGGGGTGCCCTAGCCTAAGTCTAGGGGTGCCCTAGCCTAAGCCTAGGGGTGCCCTAGCCTAAGTCTAGGGGTGCCCTAGCCTAAGCATAGGGGTGCCCTAGCCTAAGCCTAGGGTTGCCCTAGCCTTAGGCTAGGGGAGCCCTAGCCTAAGCCCTAGCCTAAGCCTAAGCCTAGGGGTGCCCTAGCCTAAGCCTAGGGGTGCCCTAGCCTAAGCCTAGGGGTGCCCTAGCCTAAGCCTAGGGGTGCCCTAGCCTTAGGCTAGGCTAGCCCTAGCCTTAGCCTAAGCCTAGGGCTGCCCTAGCCATAGCGTATGGCTGCCCAAGCCTAAGCCTACGTGTGCCAAGGCTAAGCCTAGGTCTGTCCTAGCCTAAGCCTAGGGGTGCCCTAGCCTTAGGCTATGTGAACCCTAGCCTTAGCCTAAGCCTAGGGGTGCCCTAGCCTAAGCCTAGGGGTTCCCTAGCCTAAGAATAGGGGTGCCCGAGCCTAAGCTTAGGGGTGCCCTAGCCTAAGCCTAGGGCTGCCCTAGCCTAAGCCTAGGGCTGCCCTAGCCTAAGCCTAGGGGTACCTATCCTAAGCCTAGGGGTGCCATACCCTTAGGCTAGGCGAGCCCTAGCCTTAGCCTAAGTCTAGGGCTGCCCTAGCCTAAGCCTAGGGGTGCCCAAGCCTAAGCCTAGTGGTGCCAAGCCTAAGCCTAGGGGTGCCCTAGCCTAAGCCTAGGGGTGCCCTAGCCTAAGCCTAGGGCTGCCCTAGCCTTAGTCTAGGGGATCCCTAGCCTTAGCCTAAGCCTACGGGTGCCTTAGCCTAAGCCTAGGGGTGCCAGAGCCTAAGCCTAGGGGTGCCCTATCCTTAGGCTAGGCGAACCCTAGCCTTAGCCTAAGCCTAGGGCTACCCTAGCCTATACCTAGGGGTGCCCAAGCCTAAGCCTAGGTCTGTCCTAGCCTAAGCCTTGGGGTGCCAAACCTAAGCCTAGGGGTGCCCTAGCCTAATCCTAGGTCTGTCCTAGCCTAAGCCTAGGGGTGCCCTAGCCTTAGGCTAGGCGAGCCCTAGCCTTAGCCTAAGCCTAGGGCTGCCCTAGCCTAAGCCTAGGGGTGCCATAGCCTGAGTGTAGGGGTGCCCTAGCCTGAGGCTAGGGGAGCCGTAGCCTTAGCCTAAGCCTAGGGGTTCCCTACCCTAAGCCTAGTGGTGCCCTAGCATAAGCCTAGGGGTGCCCTAGCCTAAGCCTAGGGGTGCCCTAGGCTTAGGCTAGGGGAGCCCTAGACTTAGCCCAAGCCTAGGGGTGCCCTAGCCTTAGCCTAGGGGAGCCCTGGACTTAGCCTTAGCCTAGGGGTGCCCTAGCCTAAGCCTTGGGGTGCCCTTGACTGAGCCTAGAGGTGCCCTAGCATAAGCCTAGGGTGCCTTAGCCTAAATATAGGGGTGCCCTAGCCTAGGGCTAGTGGTGCCCTAGCCTAAGCCTAGGGGTACCCTAGCCTGAGCCTATGGGTGCCCTAGCCTGAGGATAGGGGAGCCCTTGCGTTAGTCAAACCTAGGATTGCCCTAGCCTAAGCCTAGGGGTGCCCTAGCCTAAGCCTAGGTCTGCCCTATCCTAAGGCTAGGGGTGCCTTAGCCTTAGGCTAAGCGAGCCCTAGCCTTAGCCTAAGCCTAGGGCTGCCATAGCCTAAGCTTAGGGGTGCCCTAGCCTAAGCCTAGGGGTGCCCTAGCCTAAGCCTAGGGGTGCCCTAGACTAAGCCTAGGGGTGCCCTAGCCTAAGCCTAGGGGTGCCCTAGCCTTAGGCTAGGAGAGCCCTAGACTTAGCCTAAGCCTAGGGGTGCCCTAGCCTAAGCCTAGGGGTGCCCTAGACTGAGCCTAGGGGTGCCCTAGCCTTAGGCTAAGGGAGCCCTAAGCTTAGCCTAAGCCTAGGGGTGCCCTAGCCTAAGCCTAGGGGTGCCCTAGCATAAGCCTAGGGGTGCCCTAGACTGAGCCTAGGGGTGCCCTAGCCTTAGGCCAGGGGAGCCCTAACCTTAGCCTAAGTCTAGGGGTGCCCTAGCCTAAGTCTAGGGGTGCCCTAGCCTAAGCCTAGGGGTGCCCTAGCCTAAGTCTAGGGGTGCCCTAGCCTAAGCATAGGGGTGCCCTAGCCTAAGCCTAGGGTTGCCCTAGCCTTAGGCTAGGGGAGCCCTAGCCTAAGCCCTAGCCTAAGCCTAAGCCTAGGGGTGCCCTAGCCTAAGCCTAGGGGTGCCCTAGCCTAAGCCTAGGGGTGCCCTAGCCTAAGCCTAGGGGTGCCCTAGCCTTAGGCTAGGCGAGCCCTAGCCTTAGCCTAAGCCTAGGGCTGCCCTAGCCATAGCGTATGGCTGCCCAAGCCTAAGCCTACGGGTGCCAAGGCTAAGCCTAGGTCTGTCCTAGCCTAAGCCTAGGGGTGCCCTAGCCTTAGGCTATGCGAACCCTAGCCTTAGCCTAAGCCTAGGGGTGCCCTAGCCTAAGCCTAGGGGTGCCCTAGCCTAAGAATAGGGGTGCCCGAGCCTAAGCCTAGGGGTGCCCTAGCCTAAGCCTAGGGCTGCCCTAGCCTAAGCCTAGGGCTGCCCTAGCCTAAGCCCAGGGGTACCTATCCTAAGCCTAGGGGTGCCATACCCTTAGGCTAGGCGAGCCCTAGCCTTAGCCTAAGTCTAGGGCTGCCCTAGCCTAAGCCTAGGGGTGCCCAAGCCTAAGCCTAGTGGTGCCAAGCCTAAGCCTAGGGGTGCCCTAGCCTAAGCCTAGGGGTGCCCTAGCCTAAGCCTAGGGCTGCCCTAGCCTTAGTCTAGGGGATCCCTAGCCTTAGCCTAAGCCTACGGGTGCCTTAGCCTAAGCCTAGGGGTGCCAGAGCCTAAGCCTAGGGGTGCCCTATCCTTAGGCTAGGCGAACCCTAGCCTTAGCCTAAGCCTAGGGCTACCCTAGCCTATACCTAGGGGTGCACAAGCCTAAGCCTAGGTCTGTCCTAGCCTAAGCCTTGGGGTGCCAAACCTAAGCCTAGGGGTGCCCTAGCCTAATCCTAGGTCTGTCCTAGCCTAAGCCTAGGGGTGCCCTAGCCTTAGGCTAGGCGAGCCCTAGCCTTAGCCTAAGCCTAGGGCTGCCCTAGCCTAAGCCTAGGGGTGCCATAGCCTGAGTGTAGGGGTGCCCTAGCCTGAGGCTAGGGGAGCCGTAGCCTTAGCCTAAGCCTAGGGGTTCCCTACCCTAAGCCTAGTGGTGCCCTAGCATAAGCCTAGGGGTGCCCTAGCCTAAGCCTAGGGGTGCCCTAGGCTTAGGCTAGGGGAGCCCTAGACTTAGCCCAAGCCTAGGGGTGCCCTAGCCTTAGCCTAGGGGAGCCCTGGACTTAGCCTTAGCCTAGGGGTGCCCTAGCCTAAGCCTTGGGGTGCCCTTGACTGAGCCTAGAGGTGCCCTAGCATAAGCCTAGGGTGCCTTAGCCTAAATATAGGGTGCCCTAGCCTAGGGCTAGGGGTGCCCTAGCCTAAGCCTAGGGGTACCCTAGCCTGAGCCTATGGGTGCCCTAGCCTGAGGATAGGGGAGCCCTTGCATTAGTCAAACCTAGGATTGCCCTAGCCTAAGCCTAGGGGTGCCATAGCCTAAGCCTAGGGGTGCCCTAGCCTAAGCCTAGGACTGCCATAGCCTTAGTCTAGGGGATCCCTAGCCTTAGCCATAGCCTATGGCTGCCCAAGCCTAAGCCTAGGGGTGCCAAGGCTAAGCCTAGCGGTGCTCTAGCCTAAGCCTAGGTCTGTCCTAGCCTAAGCCTAGGGGTGCCCTAGCCTAAGCCTAGGGGTGCCCTAGCCTAAGCCTAGGGGTACTCTAGCTTTAGGCTAGGGGAGCCCTAACATTACCCTAAGCCTTGGGGTGCCCTAGCCTAAGTCTAGGGGTGCCCTAGCATAAGCCTTGGGTGCCTTAGCCTAAATATAGGGGTGCCCTAGCCTAAGGCTAGGGGTACCCTAGCCTATGCCTAGGGGTGCCATAGCCTGAGTCTAGGGGTGCCGTAGCCTGAGGCTACGGGAGCCGTAGCTTAGCCTAAGTCTAGGGGTGCCCTACCCTAAGCCTAGGGGTGCCCTAGCCTAAGCCTAAGGGTGCCCTATCCTAAGCTTAGGGGTGCCCTAGCCTAAGCCTTGTTGTGCCCTAGCCTAAGCCTAGGGGTGCCCTAGCCTTAGGCTAGGGGAGCCCTAGCATTAGCCTAAGCTTAGGGGTGCGCTAGCCTTAGCCTAAGCCTAGGGGTGCCCTAGCCTAAGCCTAGTGGTGACCTAGCCTTAGGCTAGGGATGCCCTAGCCTTAGCCTAAGCCTAGGGGTGCCCTAGCCTAAGCCTAGGGGTGTCCTAGCCTAAACCTAGGGGTGCCCTAGCCTTAGGCTAATGGTTCCCTAGCCTAAGCCTAGGGGTGCCCTAGCCTAAGCCTAGGGGTGCCCTAGCCTTAGGCTAGGGGAGCCCTAGCCTTAGGCTAATGGTTCCCTAGCCTAAGCCTAGGGGTGCCCTAGCCTAAGCCTAGGGGTGCCCTAGCCTTAGGCTAGGGGAGCCCTAGCCTTAGCCTAAGCCTAGGGGTGCCCTAGCCTAAGCCTAGTGGTGCCCTAGCCTAAGCCTAGGGGTGCCCTAGCCAAAGCCTAGGGGTGCCCTAGCCTAAGCCTAGGTCTGCCCTATCCTAAGGCTAGGGGTGCCCTAGCCTTAGGCTAAGCGAGCCCTAGCCTTAGCCTAAGGCTAGGGCTGCCATAGCCTAAGCTTACGGGTGCCCTAGCCTAAGCCTAGGGGTGCCCTAGCCTAAGCCTAGGGGTGCCCTAGTCTAAGCCTAGGGGTGCCCTAGCCTAAGCCAAGGGATGCCCTAGCCTTAGGCTAGGAGAGCCCTAGACTTAGCCTAAGCCTAGGGGTGCCCTAGCCTAAGCCTAGGGGTACCCTAGACTGAGCCTAGGGGTGCCCTAGCCTTAGGCTAAGGGAGCCCTTAGCTTAGCCTAAGCCTAGGGGTGCCCTAGCCTAAGCCTAGGGGTGCCCTAGCCTAAGACTAGGGGTGCCCTAGCCTTAGCCTAGGGGTGCCCTAGCCTAAGCCTAGGGTTGCCCTAGCCTTAGGCTAGGGGAGCCCTAGCCTAAGCCCTAGCCTAAGCCTAAGCCTAGGGGTGCCCTAGCCTAAGCCTACGGGTGCCCTAGCCTAAGCTTAGGGGTGCCCTAGCCTAAGCCTAGGGGTGCCCTAGCCTTAGGCTAGGCGAGCCCTAGCCTTAGCCTAAGCCTAGGGCTGCCCTAGCCATAGCGTATGGCTGCCCAAGCCTAAGCCTACGGGTGCCCAGGCTAAGCCTAGGTTCCGTCCTAGACTAAGCCTTGGGGTGCCAAACCTAAGCCTAGGGGTGCCCTAGCCTAAGCCTGGGTCTGTCCTAGCCTAAGCCTAGGGGTGCCCTAGCCTAAGCCTAGGGGTGCCATTGCCTGAGTCTAGGGGTGCCTAGCCTGAGGCTAGGGGAGCCGTAGCCTTAGCCTAAGCCTAGGGGTGCCATAGCCTAAGCCTTGGGGTGCCCTAGCCTAAGCCTAGGGATGCCCTAGCCTAAGCCTAGGGGTGCCCTAGCCTAAGCCTAGGGGTACTCTAGCCTTAGGCTAGGGGAGCCCTAGCCTAAGCCTAAGTCTAGGGGTGCCCTAGCATAAGCCTAGGGGTGCCCTAGCCTAAGCCTAGGGGTGCCCTAGCCTAAGCCTAGGGGTACTCTGATTTAGGCTAGGGGAGCCCTAACATTACCCTAAGCCTTGGGGTGCCCTAGCCTAAGTCTAGGGGTGCCCTAGCATAAGCCTTGGGTGCCATAGCCTAAATATAGGGGTGCCCTAGCCTAAGGCTAGGGGTACCCTAGCCTATGCCTAGGGGTGCCATAGCCTGAGTCTAGGGGTGCCGTAGCCTGAGGCTACGGGAGCCGTAGCCTTAGCCTAAGTCTAGGGGTGTCCTACCCTAAGCCTAGGGGTGCCCCAGCCTAAGCCTAAGTGTGCCCTATCCTAAGCTTAGGGGTGCCCTAGCCTAAACCTAGGGGTGCCCTAGCCTTAGGCTAATGGTTCCCTAGCCTAAGCCTAGGGGTGCCCTAGCCTAAGCCTAGGGGTGCCCTAGCCTTAGGCTAGGGGAGCCCTAGCATTAGCCTAAGCTTAGGGGTGCGCTAGCCTTAGCCTAAGCCTAGGGGTACCCTAGCCTAAGCCTGGTGGTGACCTAGCCTTAGGCTAGGGAAGCCCTAGCGTTAGCCTAAGCCTAGGGGTGCCCTAGCCTAAGCCTAGGGGTGTCCTAGCCTAAACTTAGGGGTGCCCTAGCCTTAGGCTAATGGTTCCCTAGCCTAAGCCTAGGGGTGCCCTAGCCTAAGCCTAGGGGTGCCCTAGCCTTAGGCTAGGGGAGCACTAGCCTTAGCCTAAGCCTAGGGGTGCCCTAGCCTAAGCCTAGTGGTGCCCTAGCCTAAGCCTAGGGGTGCCCTAGCCAAAGCCTAGGGGTGCCCTAGCCTAAGCCTAGGTCTGCCCTATCCTAAGGCTAGGGGTGCCCTAGCCTTAGGCTAAGCGAGCCCTAGCCTTAGCCTAAGCCTAGGGCTGCCATAGCCTAAGCTTAGGGGTGCCCTAGCCTAAGCCTAGGGGTACCCTAGCCTAATCCTAGGGGTGCCCTAGACTAAGCCTAGGGGTGCCCTAGCCTAAGCCTAGGGGTGCCCTAGCCTTAGGCTAGGAGAGCCCTAGACTTAGCCTAAGCCTAGGGGTGCCCTAGCCTAAGCCTAGGGGTGCCCTAGACTGAGCCTAGGGGTGCCCTAGCTTTAGGCTAAGGGAGTCCTAAGCTTAGCCTAAGCCTAGGGGTGCCCTAGCCTAAGCCTATGGGTGCCCTAGCATAAGCCTAGGGGTGCCCTAGACTGAGCCTAGGGGTGCCCTAGCCTTAGGCCAGGGGAGCCCTAACCTTAGCCTAAGTCGAGGGGTGCCCTAGCCTAAGTCTAGGGGTGCCCTAGCCTAAGCCTAGGGGTGCCCTAGCCTAAGTCTAGGGGTGCCCTAGCCTAAGCATAGGGGTGCCCTAGCCTAAGCCTAGGGTTGCCCTAGCCTTAGGCTAGGGGAGCCCTAGCCTAAGCCCTAGCCTAAGCCTAAGCCTAGGGGTGCCCTAGCCTAAGCCTAGGGGTGCCCTAGCCTAAGCCTAGGGGTGCCCTAGCCTTAGGCTAGGCGAGCCCTAGCCTTAGCCTAAGCCTAGGGCTGCCCTAGCCATAGCGTATGGCTGCCCAAGCCTAAGCCTACGGGTGCCAAGGCTAAGCCTAGGTCTGTCCTAGCCTAAGCCTAGGGGTGCCCTAGCCTTAGGCTATGCGAACCCTAGCCTTAGCCTAAGCCTAGGGGTGCCCTAGCCTAAGCCTAGTTGTGCCCTAGCCTAAGAATAGGGGTGCCCTAATCTTACGCTAGGGGTTCCCTAGCCTAAGCCTAGGGGTGCCCTAGTCTAAGCCTAGGGGTGCCCTAGCCTTAGGCTAGGTGAGCCCTAGCCTTAGTCTAAGCCTAGGGGTGCCCTAGCCTAAGCCTAGGGGTGCCCGAGCCTAAGCCTAGGGGTGCCCTAGCCTAAGCTTAGGGCTGCCCTAGCCTAAGCCTAGGGCTGCCCTAGCCTAAGCCTAGGGGTACCTAGCCTAAGGCTAGGGGTGCCATACCCTTAGGCTAGGCGAGCCCTAGCCTTAGCCTAAGTCTAGGGCTGCCCTAGCCTAAGCCTAGGGGTGCCCAAGCCTAAGCCTAGTGGTGCCAAGCCTAAGCCTAGGGGTGCCCTAGCCTAAGCCTAGGGGTGCCCTAGCCTAAGCCTAGGGCTGCCCTAGCCTTAGTCTAGGGGATCCCTAGCCTTAGCCTAAGCCTACGGGTGCCCTAGCCTAAGCCTAGGGGTGCCCTAGTCTAAGCCTAGGGCTGCCTTAGCCTAAGTCTAGGGGTGCCATAGCCTAAGCCTAGGGGTGCCCTATCCTTAGGCTAGGCGAACCCTAGCCTTAGCCTAAGCCTAGGGCTACCCTAGCCTATACCTAGGGGTGCCCAAGCCTAAGCCTAGGTCTGTCCTAGCCTAAGCCTTGGGGTGCCAAACCTAAGCCTAGGGGTGCCCTAGCCTAATCCTAGGTCTGTCCTAGCCTAAGCCTAGGGGTGCCCTAGCCTTAGGCTAGGCGAGCCCTAGCCTTAGCCTAAGCCTAGGGCTGCCCTAGCCTAAGCCTAGGGGTGCCATAGCCTGAGTGTAGGGGTGCCCTAGCCTGAGGCTAGGGGAGCCGTAGCCTTAGCCTAAGCCTAGGGGTTCCCTACCCTAAGCCTAGTGGTGCTCTAGCATAAGCCTAGGGGTGCCCTAGCCTAAGCCTAGGGGTGCCCTAGGCTTAGGCTAGGGGAGCCCTAGACTTAGCCTAAGCCTAGGGGTGCCCTAGCCTTAGCCTAGGGGAGCCCTAGACTTAGCCTAAGCCTAGGGGTGCCCTAGCCTAAGTCTTGGGGTGCCCTTGACTGAGCCTAGACGTGCCCTAGCATAAGCCTAGGGTGCCTTAGCCTAAATATAGGGGTGCCCTAGCCTAGGGCTAGGGGTGCCCTAGCCTAAGCCTAGGGGTACCCTAGCCTGAGCCTATGGGTGCCCTAGCCTGAGGATAGGGGAGCCCTTGCATTAGTCAAACCTAGGATTGCCCTAGCCTAAGCCTAGGGGTGCCATAGCCTAAGCCTAGGGGTGCCCTAGCCTAAGCCTAGGACTGCCATAGCCTTAGTCTAGGGGATCCCTAGCCTTAGCCATAGCCTATGGCTGCCCAAGCCTAAGCCTAGGGGTGCCAAGGCTAAGCCTAGCGGTGCCCTAGCCTAAGCCTAGGTCTGTCCTAGCCTAAGCCTAGGGGTGCCCTAGCCTAAGCCTAGGGGTGCCCTAGCCTAAGCCTAGGGGTGCCCTAGCCTAAGCCTAGGGGTACCTAGCCTAAGCCTAGGGGTGCCATAGCCTTTCGCTAGGCGAGCCCTAGCCTTAGCCTAAGCCTAGTGCTGCCCTAGCCTAAGCCTAGGGGTCCCCAAGCCTAAGTTTAGGGGTGCCAAGCCTAAGCCTAGGGGTGCCCTAGCCTAAGCCTAGGGGTGCCCTAGCATAAGCCTAGGGCTGCCCTAGCCTTAGTCTAGGGGAGCCCTAGCCTAAGCCTAAGCCTAGGGGTGCCCTAGCATAAGCCGAGGGGTGCCCTAGCCTAAGCCTAGGGGTGCCCTAGCCTAAGCCTAGGGGTACTCTAGCCTTAGGGTAGGGGAGCCCTAACATTACCCTAAGCCATGGGGTGCCCTAGCCCAAGTCTAGGGGTGCCCTAGCATAAGCCTTGGGTGCCTTAGCCTAAATATAGGGGTGCCCTAGCCTAAGCCTAGGTGTGCCCTAGCCTAAGCCTAGGGGTGCCATAGCCTGAGTCTAGGGGTGCCGTAGCCTGAGGCTACGGGAGCCGTAGCCTTAGCCTAAGCCTAGGGGTGCCCTAGCCTAAGCCTAGGGGTGCCCTAGCCTTAGGCTAGGCGAGCCATAGCCCTAGCCTAAGCCTAGGGGTGCCCTAGCCTAAGCCTAAGGGTGCCATAGCCTAAGCCTAGGGGTGCCCTAGACTAAGCCTAGGGGTGCCCAAGCCTTAGGCTAGGAGAGCCCTAGACTTAGCCTAAGCCTAGGGGTGCCCTAGCCTAATCCTAGGGGTGCCCTAGGATAAGCCTAGGGGTGCCCTAGACTGAGCCTAGGGGTGCCCTAGCCTTAGGCCAGGGGAGCCCTAACCTTAGCCTAAGTCTAGGGGTGCCCTAGCCTAAGTCTAGGGGTGCCCTAGCCTAAGCCTAGGGGTGCCCTAGCCTAAGCCTAGGGGTGCCCTAGCCTAAGTCTAGGGGTGCCCTAGCCTAAGCCTAGGGGTGCCCTAGCCTAAGCCTAGGGTTGCCCTAGCCTTAGGCTAGGGGAGCCCTAGCCTAAGCCCTAGCCTAAGCCTAAGCCTAGGGGTGCCCTAGCCTAAGCCTAGGGGTGCCCTAGCCTAAGCCTAGGGGTGCCCTAGCCTAAGCCTAGGGGTGCCCTAGCCTTAGGCTAGGCGAGCCCTAGCCTTAGCCTAAGCCTAGGGCTGCCCTAGCCATAGCGTATGGCTGCCCAAGCCTAAGCCTACGGGTGCCAAGGCTAAGCCTAGGTCTGTCCCAGCCTAAGCCTTGGGGTGCCAAACCTAAGCCTAGGGGTGCCCTAGCCTAAGCCTGGGTCTGTCCTAGCCTAAGCCTAGGGGTGCCCTAGCCTAAGCCTAGGGGTGCCATTGCCTGAGTCTAGGGGTGCCTAGCCTGAGGCTAGGGGAGCCGTAGCCTTAGCCTAAGCCTAGGGGTGCCCTAGCCTAAACCTTGGGGTGCCCTAGCCTAAGCCTAGGGATGCCCTAGCCTAAGCCTAGGGGTGCCCTAGCCTAAGCCTAGGGGTGCCCTAGCCTAAGCCTAGGGGTACTCTAGCCTTAGGCTAGGGGAGCCCTAGCCTAAGCCTAAGTCTAGGGGTGCCCTAGCATAAGCCTAGGGGTGCCCTAGCCTAAGCCTAGGGGTGCCCTAGCCTAAGCCTAGGGGTACTCTAGCTTTAGGCTAGGGGAGCCCTAACATTACCCTAAGCCTTGGGGTGCCCTAGCCTAAGTCTAGGGGTGCCCTAGCATAAGCCTTGGGTGCCTTAGCCTAAATATAGGGGTGCCCTAGCCTAAGGCTAGGGGTACCCTAGCTTATGCCTAGGGGTGCCATAGCCTGAGTCTAGGGGTGCCGTAGCCTGAGGCTATGGGAGCCGTAGCCTTAGCCTAAGTCTAGGGGTGCCATACCCTAAGCCTAGGGGTGCCCTAGCCTAAGCCTAAGGGTGCCCTATTCCTAAGCTTAGGGGTGCCCTAGCCTAAGCCTTGTTGTGCCCTAGCCTAAGCCTAGGGGTGCCCTAGCCTTAGGCTAGGGGAGCCCTAGCATTAGCCTAAGCTTAGGGGTGCGCTAGCCTTAGCCTAAGCCTAGGGGTGCCCTAGCCCAAGCCTAGTGGTGACCTAGCCTTAGGCTAGGGAAGCCCTAGCCTTAGCCTAAGCCTAGGGGTGCCCTAGCCTAAGCCTAGGGGTGTCCTAGCCTAAACCTAGGGGTGCCCTAGCCTTAGGCTAATGGTTCCCTAGCCTAAGCCTACGGGTGCCCTAGCCTAAGCCTAGGGGTGCCCTAGCCTTAGGCTAGGGGAGCCCTAGCCTTAGCCTAAGCCTAGGGGTGCCCTAGCCTAAGCCTAGTGGTGCCCTAGCCTAAGCCTAGGGGTGCCCTAGCCAAAGCCTAGGGGTGCCCTAGCCTAAGCCTAGGTCTGCCCTATCCTAAGGCTAGGGGTGCCCTAGCCTTAGGCTAAGCGAGCCCTAGCCTTAGCCTAAGCCTAGGGCTGCCATAGCCTAAGCTTAGGGGTGCCCTAGCCTAAGCCTAGGGGTGCCTTAGCCTAAGCCTACGGGTGCCCTAGACTAAGCCTAGGGGTGCCCTAGCCTAAGCCTAGGGGTGCCCTAGCCTTAGGCTAGGAGAGCCCTAGACTTAGCCTAAGCCTAGGGGTGCCCTAGCCTAAGCCTAGGGGTGCCCTAGACTGAGCCTAGGGGTGCCCTAGCCTTAGGCTAAGGGAGCCCTAAGCTTAGCCTAAGCCTAGGGGTGCCCTAGCCTAAGCCTAGGGGTGCCCTAGCATAAGCCTAGGGGTGCCCTAGACTGAGCCTAGGGGTGCCCTAGCCTTAGGCCAGGGGAGCCCTAACCTTAGCCTAAGTCTAGGGGTGCCCTAGCCTAAGTCTAGGGGTGCCCTAGCCTAAGCCTAGGGGTGCCCTAGCCTAAGTCTAGGGGTGCCCTAGCCTAAGCCTAGGGGTGCCCTAGCCTAAGCCTAGGGTTGCCCTAGCCTTAGGCTAGGGGAGCCCTAGCCTAAGCCCTAGCCTAAGCCTAAGCCTAGGGGTGCCCTAGCCTAAGCCTAGGGGTGCCCTAGACTTAGGCTAGGGGTTCCCTAGCCTAAGCCTGGGGGTGCCCTAGCCTAAGCCTAGGGGTGCCCTAGCCTTAGCCTAAGCCTAGGGGTACCCTAGCCAAAGCCTAGTGGTGACCTAGCCTTAGGCTAGGGGAGCCCTAGCCTTAGCCTAAGCCTAGGGCTGCCCTAGCCTAAGCCTAGGGGTGCCCTAGCCTAAGCCTAGGGGTGCCCTAGACTTAGGCTAGGGGTTCCCTAGCCTAAGCCTAGGGGTGCCCTACCTAAGCCTAGGGGTGCCCTAGCCTTAGGCTAGGGGAGCCCTAGCCTTAGCCTAAGCCTAGGGGTGCCCTAGCCTAAACCTAGGGGTACCCTACCCTAAGCCTGGGGTGCCCTAGCCAAAGACTAGGGGTGCCCTAGCCTAAGCCAAGGTCTGCCCTAACCTAAGCCTAGGGGTGCCCTAGCCTTAGGCTAGGCGAGCCATAGCCTTAGCCTAAGCCTAGGGGTGCCCTCGCCTAAGCTTAGGGGTGCCATAGCCTAAGCCTAGGGGTGCCCTAGACTAAGCCTAGGGGTGCCCTAGCCTAAGCCTAGGGGTGCCCTAGCCTTAGGCTAGGCGAGCCATAGCCCTAGCCTAAGCCTAGGGGTGCCCTAGCCTAAGCCTAGGGGTGCCATAGCCTAAGCCTAGGGGTGCCCTAGACTAAGCCTAGGGGTGCCCTAGCCTAAGCCTAGGGGTGCCCTAGCCTTAGGTAGGAGAGCCCTAGACTTAGCCTAAGCCTAGGGGTGCCCTAGCCTAAGCCTAGGGGTGCCCTAGACTGAGCCTAGGGGTGCCCTAGCCTTAGGCTAAGGGAACCCTAAGCTTAGCCTAAGCCTAGGGGTGCCCTAGCCTAAGCCTAGGGGTGCCCAACATAAGCCTAGGGGTGCCCTAGACTGAGCCTAGGGGTGCCCTAGCCTAAGCCTAGGGGTGCCATTGCCTGAGTCTAGGGGTGCCTAGCCTGAGGCTAGGGGAGCCGTAGCCTTAGCCTAAGCCTAGGGGTGCCCTAGCCTACGCCTTGGGGTGCCCTAGCCTAAGCCTAGGGATGCCCTAGCCTAAGCCTAGGGGTGCCCTAGCCTAAGCCTAGGGGTGCCCTAGCCTAAGCCTAGGGGTACTCTAGCCTTAGGCTAGGGAAGCCCTAACCTAAGCCTAAGTCTAGGGGTGCCCTAGCATAAGCCTAGGGGTGCCCTAGCCTAAGCCTAGGGGTGCCCTAGCCTAAGCCTAGGGGTACTCTAGCTTTAGGCTAGGGGAGCCCTAACATTACCCTAAGCCTTGGGGTGCCCTAGCCTAAGCCTAGGGCTGCCCTAGCATAAGCCTTGGGTGCCTTAGCCTAAATATAGGGGTGCCCTGGCCTAAGGCTAGGGGTACCCTAGCCTATGCCTAGGGGTGCCATAGCCTGAGTCTAGGGGTGCCGTAGCCTGAGGCTACGGGAGCCGTAGCCTTAGCCTAAGACTAGGGGTGCCCTACCCTAAGCCTAGGGGTGCCCTAGCCTAAGCCTAAGGGTGCCCTATCCTAAGCTTAGGGGTGCCCTAGCCTAAGCCTTGTTGTGCCCTAGCCTAAGCCTACGGGTGCCCTAGCCTTAGGCTAGGGGAGCCCTAGCATTAGCCTAAGCTTAGGGGTGCGCTAGCCTTAGCCTAAGCCTAGGGGTGCCCTAGCCTAAGCCTAGTGGTGACCTAGCCTTAGGCTAGGGAAGCCCTAGCCTTAGCCTAAGCCTAGGGGTGCCCTAGCCTAAGCCTAGGGGTGTCCTAGCCTAAACCTAGGGGTGCCCTAGCCTTAGGCTAATGGTTCCCTAGCCTAAGCCTAGGGGTGCCCTAGCCTAAGCCTAGGGGTGCCCTAGCCTAAGCCTAGTGGTGCCCTAGCCTAAGTCTAGGGGTGCCCTAGCCAAAGCCTAGGGGTGCCCTAGCCTAAGCCTAGGTCTGCCCTATCCTAAGGCTAGGGGTGCCCTAGCCTTAGGCTAAGCGAGCCCTAGCCTTAGCCTAAGCCTAGGTCTGCCATAGCCTAAGCTTAGGGGTGCCCTAGCCTAAGCTTAGGGCTGCCCTAGACTAAGCCTAGGGCTGCCCTAGACTAAGCCTAGGGGTACCTAGCCTAAGCCTAGGGGTGCCATACCCTTAGGCTAGGCGAGCCCTAGCCTTAGCCTAAGTCTAGGGCTGCCCTAGCCTAAGCCTAGGGGTGCCCAAGCCTAAGCCTAGTGGTGCCAAGCCTAAGCCTAGGGGTGCCCTAGCCTAAGCCTAGGGGTGCCCTAGCCTAAGCCTAGGGCTGCCCTAGCCTTAGTCTAGGGGATCCCTAGCCTTAGCCTAAGCCTACGGGTGCCCTAGCCTAAGCCTAGGGGTGCCCTAGTCTAAGCCTAGGGCTGCCTTAGCCTAAGCCTAGGGGTGCCATAGCCTAAGCCTAGGGGTGCCCTATCCTTAGGCTAGGCGAACCCTAGCCTTAGCCTAAGCCTAGGGCTACCCTAGCCTATACCTAGGGGTGCCCAAGCCTAAGCCTAGGTCTGTCCTAGCCTAAGCCTTGGGGTGCCAAACCTAAGCCTAGGGGTGCCCTAGCCTAATCCTAGGTCTGTCCTAGCCTAAGCCTAGGGGTGCCCTAGCCTTAGGCTAGGCGAGCCATAGCCCTAGCCTAAGCCTAGGGGTGCCCTCGCCTAAGCCTAGGGGTGCCATAGCCGAAGCCTAGGGGTGCCCTAGACTAAGCCTAGGGGTGCCCTAGCCTAAGCCTAGGGATGCCCTAGCCTTAGGCTAGGCGAGCCATAGCCCTAGCCTAAGCCTAGGGGTGCCCTAGCCTAAGCCTAGGGGTGCCATAGCCTAAGCCTAGGGGTGCCCTAGACTAAGCCTAGGGGTGCCCTAGCCTAAGCCTAGGGGTGCCCTAGCCTTAGGTAGGAGAGCCCTAGACTTAGCCTAAGCCTAGGGGTGCCCTAGCCTAAGCCTAGGGGTGCCCTAGATTGAGCCTAGGGGTGCCCTAGCCTTAGGCTAAGGGAGCCCTAAGCTTAGCCTAAGCCTAGGGGTGCCCTAGCCTAAGCCTAGGGGTGCCCAACATAAGCCTAGGGGTGCCCTAGACTGAGCCTAGGGGTGCCCTAGCCTAAGCCTAGGGGTGCCATTGCCTGAGTCTAGGGGTGCCTAGCCTGAGGCTAGGGGAGCCGTAGCCTTAGCCTAAGCCTAGGGGTGCCCTAGCCTACGCCTTGGGGTGCCCTAGCCTAAGCCTAGGGATGCCCTAGCCTAAGCCTAGGGGTGCCCTAGCCTAAGCCTAGGGGTGCCCTAGCCTAAGCCTAGGGGTACTCTAGCCTTAGGCTAGGGGAGCCCTAGCCTAAGCCTAAGTCTAGGGGTGCCCTAGCATAAGCCTAGGGGTGCCCTAGCCTAAGCCTAGGGGTGCCCTAGCCTAAGCCTAGGGGTACTCTAGCTTTAGGCTAGGGGAGCCCTAACATTACCCTAAGCCTTGGGGTGCCCTAGCCTAAGTCTAGGGGTGCCCTAGCATAAGCCTTGGGTGCCTTAGCCTAAATATAGGGGTGCCCTGGCCTAAGGCTAGGGGTACCCTAGCCTATGCCTAGGGGTGCCATAGCCTGAGTCTAGGGGTGCCGTAGCCTGAGGCTACGGGAGCCGTAGCCTTAGCCTAAGTCTAGGGGTGCCCTACCCTAAGCCTAGGGGTGCCCTAGCCTAAGCCTAAGGGTGCCCTATCCTAAGCTTAGGGGTGCCCTAGCCTAAGCCTTGTTGTGCCCTAGCCTAAGCCTACGGGTGCCCTAGCCTTAGGCTAGGGGAGCCCTAGCATTAGCCTAAGCTTAGGGGTGCGCTAGCCTTAGCCTAAGCCTAGGGGTGCCCTAGCCTAAGCCTAGTGGTGACCTAGCCTTAGGCTAGGGAAGCCCTAGCCTTAGCCTAAGCCTAGGGGTGCCCTAGCCTAAGCCTAGGGGTGTCCTAGCCTAAACCTAGGGGTGCCCTAGCCTTAGGCTAATGGTTCCCTAGCCTAAGCCTAGGGGTGCCCTAGCCTAAGCCTAGGGGTGCCCTAGCCTAAGCCTAGTGGTGCCCTAGCCTAAGTCTAGGGGTGCCCTAGCCAAAGCCTAGGGGTGCCCTAGCCTAAGCCTAGGTCTGCCCTATCCTAAGGCTAGGGGTGCCCTAGCCTTAGGCTAAGCGAGCCCTAGCCTTAGCCTAAGCCTAGGGCTGCCATAGCCTAAGATTAGGGGTGCCCTAGCCTAAGCTTAGGGCTGCCCTAGCCTAAGCCTAGGGCTGCCCTAGCCTAAGCCTAGGGGTACCTAGCCTAAGCCTAGGGGTGCCATACCCTTAGGCTAGGCGAGCCCTAGCCTTAGCCTAAGTCTAGGGCTGCCCTAGCCTAAGCCTAGGGGTGCCCAAGCCTAAGCCTAGTGGTGCCAAGCCTAAGCCTAGGGGTGCCCTAGCCTAAGCCTAGGGGTGCCCTAGCCTAAGCCTAGGGCTGCCCTAGCCTTAGTCTAGGGGATCCCTAGCCTTAGCCTAAGCCTACGGGTGCCCTAGCCTAAGCCTAGGGGTGCCCTAGTCTAAGCCTAGGGCTGCCTTAGCCTAAGCCTAGGGGTGCCATAGCCTAAGCCTAGGGGTGCCCTATCCTTAGGCTAGGCGAACCCTAGCCTTAGCCTAAGCCTAGGGCTACCCTAGCCTATACCTAGGGGTGCCCAAGCCTAAGCCTAGGTCTGTCCTAGCCTAAGCCTTGGGGTGCCAAACCTAAGCCTAGGGGTGCCCTAGCCTAATCCTAGGTCTGTCCTAGCCTAAGCCTAGGGGTGCCCTAGCCTTAGGCTAGGCGAGCCCTAGCCTTAGCCTAAGCCTAGGGCTGCCCTAGCCTAAGCCTAGGGGTGCCATAGCCTGAGTGTAGGGGTGCCCTAGCCTGAGGCTAGGGGAGCCGTAGCCTTAGCCTAAGCCTAGGGGTTCCCTACCCTAAGCCTAGTGGTGCCCTAGCATAAGCCTAGGGGTGCCCTAGCCTAAGCCTAGGGGTGCCCTAGGCTTAGGCTAGGGGAGCCCTAGACTTAGCCTAAGCCTAGGGGTGCCCTAGCCTTAGCCTAGGGGAGCCCTAGACTTAGCCTAAGCCTAGGGGTGCCCTAGACTTAGGCTAGGGGTTCCCTAGCCTAAGCCTAGGGGTGCCCTAGCCTAAGCCTAGGGGTGCCCTAGCCTTAGCCTAAGGCTAGGGGTGCCCTAGCCAAAGCCTAGTGGTGACCTAGCCTTAGGCTAGGGGAGCCCTAGCCTTAGCCTAAGCCTAGGGCTGCCCTAGCCTAAGCCTAGGGGTGCCCTAGCCTAAGCCTATGGGTGCCCTAGACTTAGGCTAGGGGTTCCCTAGCCTAAGCCTAGGGGTGCCCTAGCCTAAGCCTAGGGGTGCCCTAGCCTTAGGCTAGGGGAGCCCTAGCCTTAGCCTAAGCCTAGGGGTGCCCTAGCCTACACCTAGGGGTGCCCTACCCTAAGCCTGGGGTGCCCTAGCCAAAGCCTAGGGGTGCCCTAGCCTAAGCCAAGGTCTGCCCTAACCTAAGCCTAGGGGTGCCCTAGCCTTAGACTAGGCGAGCCATAGCCTTAGCCTAAGCCTAGGGGTGCCCTCGCCTAAGCCTAGGGGTGCCATAGCCTAAGCCTAGGGGTGCCCTAGACTAAGCCTAGGGGTGCCCTAGCCTAAGCCTAGGGGTGCCCTAGCCTTAGGCTAGGCGAGCCATAGCCCTAGCCTAAGCCTAGGGGTGCCCTAGCCTAAGCCTAGGGGTGCCCTAGCCTAAGCCTAGGGGTGCCATAGCCTAAGCCTAGGGGTGCCCTAGACTAAGCCTAGGGGTGCCCTAGCCTTAGGTAGGAGAGCCCTAGACTTAGCCTAAGCCTAGGGGTGCCCTAGCCTAAGCCTAGGGGTGCCCTAGACTGAGCCTAGGGGTGCCCTAGCCTTAGGCTAAGGGAGCCCTAAGCTCAGCCTAAGCCTAGGGGTGCCCTAGCCTAAGCCTAGGGGTGCCCAACATAAGCCTAGGGGTGCCCTAGACTGAGCCTAGGGGTGCCCTAGCCTAAGCCTAGGGGTGCCATTGCCTGAGTCTAGGGGTGCCTAGCCTGAGGCTAGGGGAGCCGTAGCCTTAGCCTAAGCCTAGGGGTTCCCTAGCCTACGCCTTGGGGTGCCCTAGCCTAAGCCTAGGGATGCCCTAGCCTAAGCCTAGGGGTGCCCTAGCCTAAGCCTAGGGGTGCCCTAGCCTAAGCCTAGGGGTACTCTAGCCTTAGGCTAGGGGAGCCCTAGCCTAAGCCTAAGTCTAGGGGTGCCCTAGCATAAGCCTAGGGGTGCCCTAGCCTAAGCCTAGGGGTGCCCTAGCCTAAGCCTAGGGGTACTCTAGCTTTAGGCTAGGGGAGCCCTAACATTACCCTAAGCCTTGGGGTGCCCTAGCCTAAGTCTTGGGGTGCCCTAGCATAAGCCTTGGGTGCCTTAGCCTAAATATAGGGGTGCCCTGGCCTAAGGCTAGGGGTACCCTAGCCTATGCCTAGGGGTGCCATAGCCTGAGTCTAGGGGGGCCGTAGCCTGAGGCTACGGGAGCCGTAGCCTTAGCCTAAGTCTAGGGGTGCCCTACCCTAAGCCTAGGGGTGCCCTAGCCTAAGCCTAAGGGTGCCCTATCCTAAGCTTAGGGGTGCCCTAGCCTAAGCCTTGTTGTGCCCTAGCCTAAGCCTAGGGGTGCCCTAGCCTTAGGCTAGGGGAGCCCTAGCAATAGCCTAAGCTTAGGGGTGCGCTAGCCTTAGCCTAAGCCTAGGGGTGCCCTAGCCTAAGCCTAGTGGTGACCTAGCCTTAGGCTAGGGAAGCCCTAGCCTTAGCCTAAGCCTAGGGGTGCCCTAGCCTAAGCCTAGGGGTGTCCTAGCCTAAACCTAGGGGTGCCCTAGCCTTAGGCTAATGGTTCCCTAGCCTAAGCCTAGGGGTGCCCTAGCCTAAGCCTAGGGGTGCCCTAGCCTTAGGCTAGGGGAGCCCTAGCCTTAGCCTAAGCCTAGGGGTGCCCTAGCCTAAGCCTAGTGGTGCCCTAGCCTAAGTCTAGGGGTGCCCTAGCCAAAGCCTAGGGGTGCCCTAGCCTAAGCCTAGGTCTGCCCTATCCTAAGGCTAGGGGTGCCCTAGCCTTAGGCTAAGCGAGCCCTAGCCTTAGCCTAAGCCTAGGGCTGCCATAGCCTAAGCTTAGGGGTGCCCTAGCCTAAGCTTAGGGCTGCCCTAGCCTAAGCCTAGGGCTGCCCTAGCCTAAGCCTAGGGGTACCTAGCCTAAGCCTAGGGGTGCCATACCCTTAGGCTAGGCGAGCCCTAGCCTTAGCCTAAGTCTAGGGCTGCCCTAGCCTAAGCCTAGGGGTGCCCAAGCCTAAGCCTAGTGGTGCCAAGCCTAAGCCTAGGGGTGCCCTAGCCTAAGCCTAGGGGTGCCCTAGCCTAAGCCTAGGGCTGCCCTAGCCTTAGTCTAGGGGATCCCTAGCCTTAGCCTAAGCCTACGGGTGCCCTAGCCTAAGCCTAGGGGTGCCCTAGTCTAAGCCTAGGGCTGCCTTAGCCTAAGCCTAGGGGTGCCATAGCCTAAGCCTAGGGGTGCCCTATCCTTAGGCTAGGCGAACCCTAGCCTTAGCCTAAGCCTAGGGCTACCCTAGCCTATACCTAGGGGTGCCCAAGCCTAAGCCTAGGTCTGTCCTAGCCTAAGCCTTGGGGTGCCAAACCTAAGCCTAGGGGTGCCCTAGCCTAATCCTAGGTCTGTCCTAGCCTAAGCCTAGGGGTGCCCTAGCCTTAGGCTAGGCGAGCCCTAGCCTTAGCCTAAGCCTAGGGCTGCCCTAGCCTAAGCCTAGGGGTGCCATAGCCTGAGTGTAGGGGTGCCCTAGCCTGAGGCTAGGGGAGCCGTAGCGTTAGCCTAAGCCTAGGGGTTCCCTACCCTAAGCCTAGTGGTGCCCTAGCATAAGCCTAGGGGTGCCCTAGCCTAAGCCTAGGGGTGCCCTAGGCTTAGGCTAGGGGAGCCCTAGACTTAGCCTAAGCCTAGGGGTGCCCTAGCCTTAGCCTAGGGGAGCCCTAGACTTAGCCTAAGCCTAGGGGTGCCCTTGACTGAGCCTAGAGGTGCCCTAGCATAAGCCTAGGGTGCCTTAGCCTAAATATAGGGGTGCCCTAGCCTAGGGCTAGGGGTGCCCTAGCCAAAGCCTAGGGGTACCCTAGCCTGAGCCTATGGGTGCCCTAGCCTGAGGATAGGGGAGCCCTTGCGTTAGTCAAACCTAGGATTGCCCTAGCCTAAGCCTAGGGGTGCCATAGCCTAAGCCTAGGGGTGCCCTAGCCTAAGCCTAGGACTGCCATAGCCTTAGTCTAGGGGATCCCTAGCCTTAGCCATAGCCTATGGCTGCCCAAGCCTAAGCCTAGGGGTGCCAAGGCTAAGCCTAGCGGTGCCCTAGCCTAAGCCTAGGTCTGTCCTAGCCTAAGCCTAGGGGTGCCCTAGGCTAAGCCTAGGGGTGCCCTAGCCTAAGCCTAGGGGTGCCCTAGCCTAAGCCTAGGGGTACCTAGCCTAAGCCTAGGGGTGCCATAGCCTTTCGCTAGGCGAGCCCTAGCCTTAGCCTAAGCCTAGTGCTGCCCTAGCCTAAGCCTAGGGGTGCCCAAGCCTAAGCTTAGGGGTGCCAAGCCTAAGCCTAGGGGTGCCCTAGACTAAGCCTAGGGGTGCCCAAGCCTTAGGCTAGGAGAGCCCGAGACTTAGCCTAAGCCTAGGGGTGCCCTAGCCTAAGCCTAGGGGTGCCCTAGCATAAGCCTAGGGGTGCCCTAGACTGAGCCTAGGGGTGCCCTAGCCTTAGGCCAGGGGAGCCCTAACCTTAGCCTAAGTCTAGGGGTGCCCTAGCCTAAGTCTAGGGGTGCCCTAGCCTAAGCCTAGGGGTGCCCTAGCCTAAGTCTAGGGGTGACCTAGCCTTAGCCTAAGCCTAGGGGTGCCCTAGCCTAAACCTAGGGGTGCCCTACCCTAAGCCTGGGGTGCCCTAGCCAAAGCCTAGGGGTGCCAAGGCTAAGCCTAGGTCTGTCCCAGCCTAAGCCTTGGGGTGCCAAACCTAAGCCTAGGGGTGCCCTAGCCTAAGCCTGGGTCTGTCCTAGCCTAAGACTAGGGGTGCCCTAGCCTAAGCCTAGGGGTGCCATTGCCTGAGTCTAGGGGTGCCTAGCCTGAGGCTAGGGGAGCCGTAGCCTTAGCCTAAGCCTAGGGGTGCCCTAGCCTAAACCTTGGGGTGCCCTAGCCTAAGCCTAGGGATGCCCTAGCCTAAGCCTAGGGGTGCCCTAGCCTAAGCCTAGGGGTGCCCTAGCCTAAGCCTAGGGGTGCCCTAGCCTAAGCCTAGGGGTACTCTAGCCTTAGGCTAGGGGAGCCCTAGCCTAAGCCTAAGTCTAGGGGTGCCCTAGCCTAAACCTAGGGGTGCCCTACCCTAAGCCTGGGGTGCCCTAGCCAAAGCCTAGGGGTGCCAAGGCTAAGCCTAGGTCTGTCCCAGCCTAAGCCTTGGGGTGCCAAACCTAAGCCTAGGGGTGCCCTAGCCTAAGCCTGGGTCTGTCCTAGCCTAAGACTAGGGGTGCCCTAGCCTAAGCCTAGGGGTGCCATTGCCTGAGTCTAGGGGTGCCTAGCCTGAGGCTAGGGGAGCCGTAGCCTTAGCCTAAGCCTAGGGGTGCCCTAGCCTAAACCTTGGGGTGCCCTAGCCTAAGCCTAGGGATGCCCTAGCCTAAGCCTAGGGGTGCCCTAGCCTAAGCCTAGGGGTGCCCTAGCCTAAGCCTAGGGGTACTCTAGCCTTAGGCTAGGGGAGCCCTAGCCTAAGCCTAAGTCTAGGGGTGCCCTAGCATAAGCCTTGGGTGCCTTAGCCTAAATATAGGGGTGCCCTAGCCTAAGGCTAGGGGTACCCTAGCTTATGCCTAGGGGTGCCATAGCCTGAGTCTAGGGGTGCCGTAGCCTGAGGCTACGGGAGCCGTAGCCTTAGCCTAAGTCTAGGGGTGCCATACCCTAAGCCTAGGGGTGCCCTAGCCTAAGCCTAAGGGTGCCCTATTCCTAAGCTTAGGGGTGCCCTAGCCTAAGCCTTGTTGTGCCCTAGCCTAAGCCTAGGGGTGCCCTAGCCTTAGGCTAGGGGAGCCCTAGCATTAGCCTAAGCTTAGGGGTGCGCTAGCCTTAGCCTAAGCCTAGGGGTGCCCTAGCCTAAGCCTAGTGGTGACCTAGCCTTAGGCTAGGGAAGCCCTAGCCTTAGCCTAAGCCTAGGGGTGCCCTAGCCTAAGCCTAGGGGTGTCCTAGCCTAAACCTAGGGGTGCCCTAGCCTTAGGCTAATGGTTCCCTAGCCTAAGCCTAGGGGTGCCCTAGCCTAAGCCTAGGGGTGCCCTAGCCTTAGGCTAGGGGAGCCCTAGCCTTAGCCTAAGCCTAGGGGTGCCCTAGCCTAAGCCTAGTGGTGCCCTAGCCTAAGCCTAGGGGTGCCCTAGCCAAAGCCTAGGGGTGCCCTAGCCTAAGCCTAGGTCTGCCCTATCCTAAGGCTAGGGGTGCCCTAGCCTTAGGCTAAGCGAGCCCTAGCCTTAGCCTAAGCCTAGGGCTGCCATAGCCTAAGCTTAGGGGTGCCCTAGCCTAAGCCTAGGGGTGCCCTAGCCTAAGCCTAGGGGTGCCCTAGACTAAGCCTAGGGGTGCCCTAGCCTAAGCCTAGGGGTGCCCTAGCCTTAGGCTAGGAGAGCCCTAGACTTAGCCTAAGCCTAGGGGTGCCCTAGCCTAAGCCTAGGGGTGCCCTAGACTGAGCCTAGGGGTGCCCTAGCCTTAGGCTAAGGGAGCCCTAAGCTTAGCCTAAGCCTAGGGGTGCCCTAGCCTAAGCCTAGGGGTGCCCTAGCATAAGCCTAGGGGTGCCCTAGACTGAGCCTAGGGGTGCCCTAGCCTTAGGCCAGGGGAGCCCTAACCTTAGCCTAAGTCTAGGGGTGCCCTAGCCTAAGTCTAGGGGTGCCCTAGCCTAAGCCTAGGGGTGCCCTAGCCTAAGTCTAGGGGTGCCCTAGCCTAAGCCTAGGGGTGCCCAAGCCTAAGCCTAGGGTTGCCCTAGCCTTAGGCTAGGGGAGCCCTAGCCTAAGCCCTAGCCTAAGCCTAAGCCTAGGGGTGCCCTAGCCTAAGCCTAGGGGTGCCCTAGACTTAGGCTAGGGGTTCCCTAGCCTAAGCCTAGGGGTGCCCTAGCCTAAGCCTAGGGGTTCCCTAGCCTTAGCCTAAGCCTTGGGGTGCCCTAGCCAAAGCCTAGTGGTGACCTAGCCTTAGGCTAGGGGAGCCCTAGCCTTAGCCTAAGCCTAGGGCTGCCCTAGCCTAAGCCTAGGGGTGTCCTAGCCTAAGCCTAGGGGTGCCCTAGACTTAGGCTAGGGGTTCCCTAGCCTAAGCCTACGAGTGCCCTAGCCTAAGCCTAGGGGTGCCCTAGCCTTAGGCTAGGGGAGAGCTAGCCTTAGCCTAAGCCTAGGGGTGCCCTAGCCTAAACCTAGGGGTGCCCTACCCTAAGCCTGGGGTGCCCTAGCCGAAGCCTAGGGGTGCCCTAGCCTAAGCCAAGGTCTGCCCTAACCTAAGCCTAGGGGTGCCCTAGCCTTAGGCTAGGCGAGCCATAGCCTTAGCCTAAGCCTAGGGGTGCCCTCGCCTAAGCCTAGGGGTGCCATAGCCTAAGCCTAGGGGTGCCCTAGACTAAGCCTAGGGGTGCCCTAGCCTAAGCCTAGGGGTGCCCTAGCCTTAGGCTAGGCGAGCCATAGCCCTAGCCTAAGCCTAGGGGTGCCCTAGCCTAAGCCTAGGGGTGCCATAGCCTAAGCCTAGGGGTGCCCTAGACTAAGCCTAGGGGTGCCCTAGCCTAAGCCTGGGTCTGTCCTAGCCTAAGACTAGGGGTGCCCTAGCCTAAGCCTAGGGGTGCCATTGCCTGAGTCTAGGGGTGCCTAGCCTGAGGCTAGGGGAGCCGTAGCCTTAGCCTAAGCCTAGGGGTGCCCTAGCCTAAACCTTGGGGTGCCCTAGCCTAAGCCTAGGGATGCCCTAGCCTAAGCCTAGGGGTGCCCTAGCCTAAGCCTAGGGGTGCCCTAGCCTAAGCCTAGGGGTGCCCTAGCCTAAGCCTAGGGGTACTCTAGCCTTAGGCTAGGGGAGCCCTAGCCTAAGCCTAAGTCTAGGGGTGCCTTAGCCTAAACCTAGGGGTGCACTACCCTAAGCCTGGGGTGCCCTAGCCAAAGCCTAGGGGTGCCAAGGCTAAGCCTAGGTCTGTCCCAGCCTAAGCCTTGGGGTGCCAAACCTAAGCCTAGGGGTGCCCTAGCCTAAGCCTGGGTCTGTCCTAGCCTAAGACTAGGGGTGCCCTAGCCTAAGCCTAGGGGTGCCATTGCCTGAGTCTAGGGGTGCCTAGCCTGAGGCTAGGGGAGCCGTAGCCTTAGCCTAAGCCTAGGGGTGCCCTAGCCTAAACCTTGGGGTGCCCTAGCCTAAGCCTAGGGATGCCCTAGCCTAAGCCTAGGGGTGCCCTAGCCTAAGCCTAGGGGTGCCCTAGCCTAAGCCTAGGGGTACTCTAGCCTTAGGCTAGGGGAGCCCTAGCCTAAGCCTAAGTCTAGGGGTGCCCTAGCATAAGCCTTGGGTGCCTTAGCCTAAATATAGGGGTGCCCTAGCCTAAGGCTAGGGGTACCCTAGCTTATGCCTAGGGGTGCCATAGCCTGAGTCTAGGGGTGCCGTAGCCTGAGGCTACGGGAGCCGTAGCCTTAGCCTAAGTCTAGGGGTGCCATACCCTAAGCCTAGGGGTGCCCTAGCCTAAGCCTAAGGGTGCCCTATTCCTAAGCTTAGGGGTGCCCTAGCCTAAGCCTTGTTGTGCCCTAGCCTAAGCCTAGGGGTGCCCTAGCCTTAGGCTAGGGGAGCCCTAGCATTAGCCTAAGCTTAGGGGTGCGCTAGCCTTAGCCTAAGCCTAGGGGTGCCCTAGCCTAAGCCTAGTGGTGACCTAGCCTTAGGCTAGGGAAGCCCTAGCCTTAGCCTAAGCCTAGGGGTGCCCTAGCCTAAGCCTAGGGGTGTCCTAGCCTAAACCTAGGGGTGCCCTAGCCTTAGGCTAATGGTTCCCTAGCCTAAGCCTAGGGGTGCCCTAGCCTAAGCCTAGGGGTGCCCTAGCCTTAGGCTAGGGGAGCCCTAGCCTTAGCCTAAGCCTAGGGGTGCCCTAGCCTAAGCCTAGTGGTGCCCTAGCCTAAGCCTAGGGGTGCCCTAGCCAAAGCCTAGGGGTGCCCTAGCCTAAGCCTAGGTCTGCCCTATCCTAAGGCTAGGGGTGCCCTAGCCTTAGGCTAAGCGAGCCCTAGCCTTAGCCTAAGCCTAGGGCTGCCATAGCCTAAGCTTAGGGGTGCCCTAGCCTAAGCCTAGGGGTGCCCTAGCCTAAGCCTAGGGGTGCCCTAGACTAAGCCTAGGGGTGCCCTAGCCTAAGCCTAGGGGTGCCCTAGCCTTAGGCTAGGAGAGCCCTAGACTTAGCCTAAGCCTAGGGGTGCCCTAGCCTAAGCCTAGGGGTGCCCTAGACTGAGCCTAGGGGTGCCCTAGCCTTAGGCTAAGGGAGCCCTAAGCTTAGCCTAAGCCTAGGGGTGCCCTAGCCTAAGCCTAGGGGTGCCCTAGCATAAGCCTAGGGGTGCCCTAGACTGAGCCTAGGGGTGCCCTAGCCTTAGGCCAGGGGAGCCCTAACCTTAGCCTAAGTCTAGGGGTGCCCTAGCCTAAGTCTAGGGGTGCCCTAGCCTAAGCCTAGGGGTGCCCTAGCCTAAGTCTAGGGGTGCCCTAGCCTAAGCCTAGGGGTGCCCAAGCCTAAGCCTAGGGTTGCCCTAGCCTTAGGCTAGGGGAGCCCTAGCCTAAGCCCTAGCCTAAGCCTAAGCCTAGGGGTGCCCTAGCCTAAGCCTAGGGGTGCCCTAGACTTAGGCTAGGGGTTCCCTAGCCTAAGCCTAGGGGTGCCCTAGCCTAAGCCTAGGGGTTCCCTAGCCTTAGCCTAAGCCTTGGGGTGCCCTAGCCAAAGCCTAGTGGTGACCTAGCCTTAGGCTAGGGGAGCCCTAGCCTTAGCCTAAGCCTAGGGCTGCCCTAGCCTAAGCCTAGGGGTGTCCTAGCCTAAGCCTAGGGGTGCCCTAGACTTAGGCTAGGGGTTCCCTAGCCTAAGCCTACGGGTGCCCTAGCCTAAGCCTAGGGGTGCCCTAGCCTTAGGCTAGGGGAGAGCTAGCCTTAGCCTAAGCCTAGGGGTGCCCTAGCCTAAACCTAGGGGTGCCCTACCCTAAGCCTGGGGTGCCCTAGCCGAAGCCTAGGGGTGCCCTAGCCTAAGCCAAGGTCTGCCCTAACCTAAGCCTAGGGGTGCCCTAGCCTTAGGCTAGGCGAGCCATAGCCTTAGCCTAAGCCTAGGGGTGCCCTCGCCTAAGCCTAGGGGTGCCATAGCCTAAGCCTAGGGGTGCCCTAGACTAAGCCTAGGGGTGCCCTAGCCTAAGCCTAGGGGTGCCCTAGACTTAGGCTAGGGGTTCCCTAGCCTAAGCCTAGGGGTGCCCTAGCCTAAGCCTAGGGGTTCCCTAGCCTTAGCCTAAGCCTTGGGGTGCCCTAGCCAAAGCCTAGTGGTGACCTAGCCTTAGGCTAGGGGAGCCCTAGCCTTAGCCTAAGCCTAGGGCTGCCCTAGCCTAAGCCTAGGGGTGTCCTAGCCTAAGCCTAGGGGTGCCCTAGACTTAGGCTAGGGGTTCCCTAGCCTAAGCCTACGAGTGCCCTAGCCTAAGCCTAGGGGTGCCCTAGCCTTAGGCTAGGGGAGAGCTAGCCTTAGCCTAAGCCTAGGGGTGCCCTAGCCTAAACCTAGGGGTGCCCTACCCTAAGCCTGGGGTGCCCTAGCCGAAGCCTAGGGGTGCCCTAGCCTAAGCCAAGGTCTGCCCTAACCTAAGCCTAGGGGTGCCCTAGCCTTAGGCTAGGCGAGCCATAGCCTTAGCCTAAGCCTAGGGGTGCCCTCGCCTAAGCCTAGGGGTGCCATAGCCTAAGCCTAGGGGTGCCCTAGACTAAGCCTAGGGGTGCCCTAGCCTAAGCCTAGGGGTGCCCTAGCCTTAGGCTAGGCGAGCCATAGCCCTAGCCTAAGCCTAGGGGTGCCCTAGCCTAAGCCTAGGGGTGCCATAGCCTAAGCCTAGGGGTGCCCTAGACTAAGCCTAGGGGTGCCCTAGCCTAAGCCTGGGTCTGTCCTAGCCTAAGACTAGGGGTGCCCTAGCCTAAGCCTAGGGGTGCCATTGCCTGAGTCTAGGGGTGCCTAGCCTGAGGCTAGGGGAGCCGTAGCCTTAGCCTAAGCCTAGGGGTGCCCTAGCCTAAACCTTGGGGTGCCCTAGCCTAAGCCTAGGGATGCCCTAGCCTAAGCCTAGGGGTGCCCTAGCCTAAGCCTAGGGGTGCCCTAGCCTAAGCCTAGGGGTGCCCTAGCCTAAGCCTAGGGGTACTCTAGCCTTAGGCTAGGGGAGCCCTAGCCTAAGCCTAAGTCTAGGGGTGCCTTAGCCTAAACCTAGGGGTGCACTACCCTAAGCCTGGGGTGCCCTAGCCAAAGCCTAGGGGTGCCAAGGCTAAGCCTAGGTCTGTCCCAGCCTAAGCCTTGGGGTGCCAAACCTAAGCCTAGGGGTGCCCTAGCCTAAGCCTGGGTCTGTCCTAGCCTAAGACTAGGGGTGCCCTAGCCTAAGCCTAGGGGTGCCATTGCCTGAGTCTAGGGGTGCCTAGCCTGAGGCTAGGGGAGCCGTAGCCTTAGCCTAAGCCTAGGGGTGCCCTAGCCTAAACCTTGGGGTGCCCTAGCCTAAGCCTAGGGATGCCCTAGCCTAAGCCTAGGGGTGCCCTAGCCTAAGCCTAGGGGTGCCCTAGCCTAAGCCTAGGGGTACTCTAGCCTTAGGCTAGGGGAGCCCTAGCCTAAGCCTAAGTCTAGGGGTGCCCTAGCATAAGCCTTGGGTGCCTTAGCCTAAATATAGGGGTGCCCTAGCCTAAGGCTAGGGGTACCCTAGCTTATGCCTAGGGGTGCCATAGCCTGAGTCTAGGGGTGCCGTAGCCTGAGGCTACGGGAGCCGTAGCCTTAGCCTAAGTCTAGGGGTGCCATACCCTAAGCCTAGGGGTGCCCTAGCCTAAGCCTAAGGGTGCCCTATTCCTAAGCTTAGGGGTGCCCTAGCCTAAGCCTTGTTGTGCCCTAGCCTAAGCCTAGGGGTGCCCTAGCCTTAGGCTAGGGGAGCCCTAGCATTAGCCTAAGCTTAGGGGTGCGCTAGCCTTAGCCTAAGCCTAGGGGTGCCCTAGCCTAAGCCTAGTGGTGACCTAGCCTTAGGCTAGGGAAGCCCTAGCCTTAGCCTAAGCCTAGGGGTGCCCTAGCCTAAGCCTAGGGGTGTCCTAGCCTAAACCTAGGGGTGCCCTAGCCTTAGGCTAATGGTTCCCTAGCCTAAGCCTAGGGGTGCCCTAGCCTAAGCCTAGGGGTGCCCTAGCCTTAGGCTAGGGGAGCCCTAGCCTTAGCCTAAGCCTAGGGGTGCCCTAGCCTAAGCCTAGTGGTGCCCTAGCCTAAGCCTAGGGGTGCCCTAGCCAAAGCCTAGGGGTGCCCTAGCCTAAGCCTAGGTCTGCCCTATCCTAAGGCTAGGGGTGCCCTAGCCTTAGGCTAAGCGAGCCCTAGCCTTAGCCTAAGCCTAGGGCTGCCATAGCCTAAGCTTAGGGGTGCCCTAGCCTAAGCCTAGGGGTGCCCTAGCCTAAGCCTAGGGGTGCCCTAGACTAAGCCTAGGGGTGCCCTAGCCTAAGCCTAGGGGTGCCCTAGCCTTAGGCTAGGAGAGCCCTAGACTTAGCCTAAGCCTAGGGGTGCCCTAGCCTAAGCCTAGGGGTGCCCTAGACTGAGCCTAGGGGTGCCCTAGCCTTAGGCTAAGGGAGCCCTAAGCTTAGCCTAAGCCTAGGGGTGCCCTAGCCTAAGCCTAGGGGTGCCCTAGCATAAGCCTAGGGGTGCCCTAGACTGAGCCTAGGGGTGCCCTAGCCTTAGGCCAGGGGAGCCCTAACCTTAGCCTAAGTCTAGGGGTGCCCTAGCCTAAGTCTAGGGGTGCCCTAGCCTAAGCCTAGGGGTGCCCTAGCCTAAGTCTAGGGGTGCCCTAGCCTAAGCCTAGGGGTGCCCAAGCCTAAGCCTAGGGTTGCCCTAGCCTTAGGCTAGGGGAGCCCTAGCCTAAGCCCTAGCCTAAGCCTAAGCCTAGGGGTGCCCTAGCCTAAGCCTAGGGGTGCCCTAGACTTAGGCTAGGGGTTCCCTAGCCTAAGCCTAGGGGTGCCCTAGCCTAAGCCTAGGGGTTCCCTAGCCTTAGCCTAAGCCTTGGGGTGCCCTAGCCAAAGCCTAGTGGTGACCTAGCCTTAGGCTAGGGGAGCCCTAGCCTTAGCCTAAGCCTAGGGCTGCCCTAGCCTAAGCCTAGGGGTGTCCTAGCCTAAGCCTAGGGGTGCCCTAGACTTAGGCTAGGGGTTCCCTAGCCTAAGCCTACGGGTGCCCTAGCCTAAGCCTAGGGGTGCCCTAGCCTTAGGCTAGGGGAGAGCTAGCCTTAGCCTAAGCCTAGGGGTGCCCTAGCCTAAACCTAGGGGTGCCCTACCCTAAGCCTGGGGTGCCCTAGCCGAAGCCTAGGGGTGCCCTAGCCTAAGCCAAGGTCTGCCCTAACCTAAGCCTAGGGGTGCCCTAGCCTTAGGCTAGGCGAGCCATAGCCTTAGCCTAAGCCTAGGGGTGCCCTCGCCTAAGCCTAGGGGTGCCATAGCCTAAGCCTAGGGGTGCCCTAGACTAAGCCTAGGGGTGCCCTAGCCTAAGCCTAGGGGTGCCCTAGCCTTAGGCTAGGCGAGCCATAGCCCTAGCCTAAGCCTAGGGGTGCCCTAGCCTAAGCCTAGGGGTGCCATAGCCTAAGCCTAGGGGTGCCCTAGACTAAGCCTAGGGGTGCCCTAGCCTAAGCCTAGGGGTGCCCTAGCCTTAGGTAGGAGAGCCCTAGACTTAGCCTAAGCCTAGGGGTGCCCTAGCCTAAGCCTAGGGGTGCCCTAGACTGAGCCTAGGGGTGCCCTAGCCTTAGGCTAAGGGAGCCCTAAACTTAGCCTAAGCCTAGGGGTGCCCTAGCCTAAGCCTAGGGGTGCCCAACATAAGCCTAGGGGTGCCCTAGACTGAGCCTAGGGGTGCCCTAGCCTAAGCCTAGGGGTGCCATTGCCTGAGTCTAGGGGTGCCTAGCCTGAGGCTAGGGGAGCCGTAGCCTTAGCCTAAGCCTAGGGTTGCCCTAGCCTACGCCTTGGGGTGCCCTAGCCTAAGCCTAGGGATGCCCTAGCCTAAGCCTAGGGGTGCCCTAGCCTAAGCCTAGGGGTGCCCTAGCCTAAGCCTAGGGGTACTCTAGCCTTAGGCTAGGGGAGCCCTAGCCTAAGCCTAAGTCTAGGGGTGCCCTAGCATAAGCCTAGGGGTGCCCTAGCCTAAGCCTAGGGGTGCCCTAGCCTAAGCCTAGGGGTACTCTAGCTTTAGGCTAGGGGAGCCCTAACATTACCCTAAGCCTTGGGGTGCCCTAGCCTAAGTCTAGGGGTGCCCTAGCATAAGCCTTGGGTGCCTTAGCCTAAATATAGGGGTGCCCTGGCCTAAGGCTAGGGGTACCCTAGCCTATGCCTAGGGGTGCCATAGCCTGAGTCTAGGGGTGCCGTAGCCTGAGGCTACGGGAGCCGTAGCCTTAGCCTAAGTCTAGGGGTGCCCTACTCTAAGCCTAGGGGTGCCCTAGCCTAAGCCTAAGGGTGCCTTATCCTAAGCTTAGGGGTGCCCTAGCCTAAGCCTTGTTGTGCCCTAGCCTAAGCCTAGGGGTGCCCTAGCCTTAGGCTAGGGGAGCCCTAGCATTAGCCTAAGCTTAGGGGTGCGCTAGCCTTAGCCTAAGCCTAGGGGTGCCCTAGCCTAAGCCTAGTGGTGACCTAGCCTTAGGCTAGGGAAGCCCTAGCCTTAGCCTAAGCCTAGGGGTGCCCTAGCCTAAGCCCTAGCCTAAGCCTAAGCCTAGGGGTGCCCTAGCCTAAGCCTAGGGGTGCCCT
Source organism: Tenrec ecaudatus (assembly GCF_050624435.1). Taxonomy (NCBI): domain Eukaryota; kingdom Metazoa; phylum Chordata; class Mammalia; order Afrosoricida; family Tenrecidae; genus Tenrec; species Tenrec ecaudatus. The sequence continues at coordinate 41 of NW_027459291.1, read as the reverse complement.
AGCCTAAGCCTAGGGGTGCCCTAGCCTAAGCCTAGGGGTGC